>NW_027041842.1:0-119030 GCF_033297395.1 Canariomyces notabilis
AAATAAGGAAAAATTGGTGGTTGGCATCGACGTTGACCGCCTGCAAGGTGGCCTGAAATTAAAGGTTGAAGCTGAGCCACAGGTAGGACCCACCGCTCCCCGATTAGCAATTTTGCTCTCCCCGATTAGCAGTTTCGTTGGGGCAGCCCCTCCAGCCTGGGTGGCTGGGAAGGAGCTAAACCCAACTTGGCAGCAGCAGCCCCCGAACATCAACCACCTCGAATTCTCGAGCAACGGCCGAAGACATTCCAGTTCCATCCAGCCATCTCAATTACGGGTCGAACAAATAGGAACAATGGCTCTCCATCTCAGCAGAGTATTTTCTAATCTTCTGCTCTCTCTCGCAGTCCGACTACCTTCTAGCAGCAATCTTGTCAAGAATCGTCTTGCTGCTTCTCTGCACCGATTGCCGGGCACCCTCAGAGTCTTTCGGACCCTGAAGCAGTGAATCCGAGATGCTCCCCAATCGTGCAGCTCCCTTACTCTTCTCAGTTTCACGATTCATTACTACCTGCCTCTCCTTACCTCTCAATGAACACATCCCTCCACCCTTGCCGGGTGTCGCACCAAGGGCAACCTATTCGGTAGTGCCTATAAACGGGCCGGGCGGGTCTGACGGCTCCGGAGGGTCAGGTGGGTCTGGCTCCGGCTCCGGCTCCGGAAATCCGACGATCGGCACGGTGACTGTCACCGTGGTGCAGACCCCTCCCCCAACAACAACAACATCCACCCACACAGTCTTTGCGCCGCCAACAACAGATCGCGTCACCGACACCGTCGTCGTCACAAAAACGGTCCAGATAGTCGACATAGTCGCGCCTCCTTCTGGGATAACGGTTACCACAACCGTCTACGCTACTGTACCGATACTGTCGTCGTCTGAGTCCCTTCCGCCGGGCTCAACATTACTGTCTACTCCTGTCTCTTCGCGCTCCTCAGCAACGGAGTCGGTTGCCACAGGATTATCTATCACCACTGGTCCTGTTTCTGTGCCTCTTTACACGACGTCCAGCACGACCAACATGGGCGCGACACTAGATGATGGCATTTGGCCCACATCATTTTCGGCGTGGAATGGCACCGCAGGACGCCGGGCGCCTCGGCTCCGGCTTCCACCCCGGCTGGTTGCTTGAGTCGGGTATCAAGATTGACGCGACCACGGGCTCCCTGAATAGTCACGATGAGATGACTGAAGGATCCCGGACCCTAATGGTTCATCGTATGTATAGAGACGAATGCTTTAATCGAGGTGGATGCCACGCAGCGTGGACCAAGAGCTGGAAAGCGTTGTCTGCTTTATTAGGTTGAGGAGTCGGATGCATTGACGGGAGTTTGGCACTTTGGCGCATCATATATACATACATGTAACGGTAATCATATCAACCATTATGTAGGTAATAAGAGAGGACTCATTGGATGGATCATGGGTTGAAGAGAAATGTTGCATTCATGCTTCACCAGTCAGTCAACTTGAGTTCCCCCTGCAGGGTGCTATGGGCAAGCATAAGAGATACCAGACAACACCCGGCACAAGAACAAGAGACATCGACCAATACAGTTCGAATTCGTACGTGAAGCAGACTACTCAACCAAATACATACAAAATGGCCGCTCTGCTTGACCAACCCAATCTTGTCGAGGTAACACTTAGCACGTAAACTGTCGACCAACGTTAGCACACATCAGGCTCAGTCTGCTACACCACTAGCAGGTAGTCTTCACTCCTGGGTTAGAAGTTGGGATCAAGAAACACCGCACTCACCACTTTGGGACCCGGGACGACGTAGTTTGCAAGGTTGCTGTTGTAGATCTGTCTCCAGTGTCAATATCATGTTGCATTCCAGTCCGCAACCCCGTTTTTTTCAACCGTCATGGCCGGGCCACATGCGCACTCACATTGATATTGTACCCAGGGTCGGTGCTCTTGAAGGCGCCGGGGATGAGCGCGGTCGGGCTGGGCGTGGTGTTGCCGCCGTTGGTGACCTTGACTTGGGCACAGCTAATGTAGAACTGCATGGCAGGGTGACAGGTGGTTAGCGTATGGACTGTAATACAATACCCAGCTCTCAGGTTTTGTGTTAGTCCCTTACCTGAGGCGGCGCACCAGGGTTGTGTAATCCCAACTGCTGAATTCTCAGGAGGTATTCGCCGTCGGGGATGCACCTGGGGATGTTGTACGTGTATGAGACTTCATGAGTAAGAGTCACAGGTTAGCATCCGGCATCAACATCAACTAATCCGCCCATCCCTATCTTAACCATGTCGGACTTACTCCTCATCGGCCAACTCGACCCCGACGGGCCCCAATCATAAATCTTGAACCACGGCCCGCTTCCATCATAGTCAGCCACCGCGCCAGGAGCCTTGGACATGTACAGTGAAACCGGCCCGGCATGGTAGACAGCCGTGTCGAGAGTGAACGTGAACTCGTCGCCGGCCTTCATGGTGATGGTCTCGGTGCCGTTGCTAACATCGCCGCCGACGTTGCATCGCAGGTCCTTGGACGCCAGGTCCGTGACGGGCCCGTTTTGCAGCCACGCCGGGTTCGAGTTACGCCGGACATATTTCCATGCCGGGTACTTGGTGCCCCCGGCTGAGAACTGCTGGAAGATGTAGTGCCCCGCGACGGTGTTCACGGTGAACAAGGTGGCTGCGGCTAGGGTGAGGAGGGATTTCATTGTGGTTGAAGGGGTTGGGTGATCCTGGAAGTACTACTAGTTGTTGACTACCTTAAGGTGGGTACGTAGGCAAGGAGTCAGGGTTCAAGAGCAGAAACCGGGTTCGTATCGCGGTAGTTGGCGGCACGGTAGTGGCATTTTATAAGAGTGGAACGAGGACTGGATGCCAGGGACGACGGATGGACTGGGCCTTGAATGCAGGGTTGCAACTCGGAGTACGTCTCCCGCATTGCCTACGAGTAGCAAGATGTTTTCAAGGCTATGGTGCAGACCAAGGAGGACACTGCCCGTCTTTCCCGGTCTCTTGGGTTTGTAGGGGAAAGATTGTGAAGTATTAATTTGATATATATAGATTGCTGCGCTGGAAACGGAGAGCCGGTTCCGAGACCCGCCAAACGAGGCATGGCGAGCTTCCATGCTCGTCATTCGGCAGTTAGAGTACCAACTCCCTAACGGGTTTGAGGTTAGGTCAAGTCTAGGCAATGACGGAACCCGGGAGGGCCTCCAAAGACAACCTGAATACAGCTATCGCCAAGATACCGATGTTCGGTCGCCCCTGGCTTTAGGTGGACGGCCTCGGACTTGCGATGTTCTTTATGTTGACAAGCCTACTGGCACATTTTCCCTTCCCGGTCAGGGGCACGAAGAAAATTTAGGAATCTTACTCCATTCGTGTCACGCCGCCCGGGTTGCTTTGAGCTGTCAGGACATTAGCCCCTGAGCTGCCTCGGGCATCGCAATTGTCACAGCTGCAAGGCTGTCCACTCCGGACCTGTCCTCTTATTTTCCTTCTCTTTCTATCTAATAAACTGCTTTTGCCGAGCTTGATTGTCCTCAAACTTCATTCCTTCTGGCTTTCAGGGTCGTCCCGACCGCCCACCGTTTGGACGGGACGCTCACTCTTCTGACCACCAGCCTTTCCGATAATACCAGAACCGCGAAAGAACACAAGGACCAAAGCCAGAGCAGCAATCCCCAGCGCAAAATTCCACCACTCTGCTGCCCTGAGGCCGAGGAGCGAGGCCAGCTCCCACTCCTTCACTGGTCCTGCATGCTCGACACTGATGCCCCTTTCCTTCGCCATCACAGCCGTCTGAATTACCGTTGCCACTGCCAGGCCAATCGCCCTACCGACCTGCCCCATGGCGTTGACAAGGGCTCCCCCCAGGGCCTGGTCCGCTTGCGGCAGCGAGTGGCTGGTGAAGAGGATCAGACACGGCCACGTCGTGTCGGCGCCAAAGACCGAGATAATCATGGCTGGGAACCCGTACGCCCAGTAGATTGTGTCTGGCGGGATGGGCACGGCAAAGAGCAGGGCCGCGATGGAGATGCAGGCGTTGCCGACCGCTAGCATAACATATGTCGGAACCCGCGCGAGAAGTTGGGAAACGATGGCCGCGGTGATACAGCCGGATAAGCCAGTGGGGAGGAAGCGTAGTGTTGTGTCCAGCGTGGACAGCCCCTGGAAATCCTGATAGAAAAAAGTGGCGTACACCAAGAAGCCGTTGAAGCTGCTAAAGAAGATGGCCATGATGACCATGGCGGCACTGAACTGCATGCTGCTGAACATGGAGACCTTCACGATTGGCGCGCGTTTCCCCGTCCGCTCGAGGTGCCTCTGCCAAAGAACAAACAGAGCGACGAGGATGACGGACACGACAATAAGCGCTGGTATCCACGGTGTACGCCATCCCACGACGTTGCCCTCCGTCAGGGCGAAGAGGAGCGCAAGAAGGCCGCTCGTGATCAGCACGGCACCTAGCCAGTCGATCGACGCTGCGACGGAGGCGCCCTCCTCTCGGAGGGTGTGCTTTTGGGGTGGGATGATGAAGATGGCTGCCGCTGTGATGGCAGCGGCCATGAGGGCCACCACGACAAACACCCACTTCCACGACGTGTACTGAGCAATGATGCCGCCCAGCAAGTTTCCGAATACGGCGCCCAACGGAGCGCCAGCAGCTGTGTTCCCGAATTAGCATCAACGTACTACACTGTTAAGATAGGATGGGACTCTACCATAGCAACTGAAGGCATAATTCTTTGCCTTGCCCGGCGGAAAGGTAGTTCCAAGAATGCCTATCGCAGTTGGAACATTGGCAGCAGCTCCCTACCCTGCGGTCAGTTTCCGCTTCCGGACCCAGACGGGTGACACTAGCCGGGCTTGAGGCTTCACTTACCAGGCCCTGGAGACCCCTGAACAGGTCAAATGCAATCTCATTCGGCAGGTATGGATTGACGAGCATGGTGACAGCGAGCCATCCCGATCCCAATATGAAAATCTTGCGTTTGCCGTAAATGTCGGCCACCCTGCCCCAAAAGAGCAGGAAGCATCCGAATGTGAGAAAGTACGAAGACAAGATCCATTGGAGCCGCGAATCGGGAACACCGAGATCTCTGCCTATGGTCGGGAGAATGATGACCACGGCTTGGCCCCCTAAGGCCTGTGGTGATGGTAAGTGGCTGGGAAGGATATAAACAGGGAGGGTGAAGGCGGCTCGTGGGGTGACAGAATGTAGAGCCGACGTACATTGAGGAAACTGGCGCCCGAAAGAGTGGCCACGAGGGCGATACACCGTGCTTTTGAAAAAGGGAGTTCTGAGCCTGAGGCTGGGTGTTGGTTCGTTTCTTCGGTCGCTGCCTCGGCCATGTCGCTTACATCGGTCTCATCCGAGGTCGGGTACGGCGCAGGCAGTGACACGGCAGTTGTCTTCTCCTGCCGCGTCGGATCAAAATCAGATCCATCTGGTTCCATGCCAGACATGCAGTGCTAGTTGAGGTGAATGAACGTGATGCTGAGTATAGCTGAGGAGAATGACCGGAGACGGGGGATGATAACTACCTAGGCGAAGGTAGTCAAGCCCCCCAGATTCATGTTGTATCCATGGTGTTTCGGAGCTGCAATCGGCCTACTGAAGTGTTTGCGGAGAACGGCTCCAAAATGTCCTAGGCCCCAGGGGTCGAGGTAAACGATATCCCGCCGTGGACCCGCCCGCAATCGGCCCGCCCTCCGGATAGCGCACCCAGTGGCCCAGTCTCAGCCACATCTGGGGGATCTTAAGTCCGACGACTGCCGGGCTGGCTGCGGTATACACTCGATCGTCAAAATGGGTCAACAAATGTTGGGGTGATTGGATGACGCTCAGTCTTCGTTCGGGAAGTTGGGAACTGACAAAATAGGATAGGCAGTACTTGGGTATATGTATTAGTAGCAACCACACTGCTGGTTTGAACCCAGTTTGTGTTTGAGAAGCAGCAAAATTTCGCCGCCCGTATGAGGAATCTGGTTGCTGTTGCTTTGTTGTAGCCAACTGCTCTTCCACAGAACGGAGCGAGGTTTGTGAACATTTTCACGTTGCATTTTGGGTTACTTGAACGCGACTTCCTTGTGCTCCTTTGAAGAAATATCGTTGTTTGCTTCAGGAAAGCACGACACAAGTTCAGAGATACCTAAGCAGTTGCCTGAGGCAAGGTCTAAGCAACCCAAGGTACCTTACCCTAGCCTCACTGGAAGATGGGAATTATACCTTAGGTACTTCTCTTCATGATTTTGACCGAGTTTTACGTTTGAGTAAGGAACCTTGGTTATGCGGGCATATAAGTAGTACAATTTAAAAGCGACCTGCTAAGGCCTGTCGATGTCCACGGAAAAGCCGAGTACTATTGCAGTTTAGAGGGCATTGAGTACTAGACATCAATTTTCATACTGCAGGCAAGGAATACATGTAGGCAGGACTGAGGTACCAGACGAAACCAAAGCCTGTCCTACATTGGAGTCACCTCTGACTGTAGGCAGCAAATGATGGCAGCGACATAACTTAGCCAAACTGTCAGCAAACAGTGAATCGTGAAAGTTCAAGTGTCACTGATCTGACATCTGATTTGAATGTCTGTCTTGCTACAATGGTTTTTTTCGCAGAGCTGAAAGATGTTTATCCTCCTCTTGCAGTCCGATACTGGCCCTGTATATAGGCGCCGGATGTGCTGCAGAAAGGGTGCTTATACGGTAATCTTCGATATTCTTGTTGCTCAAGCGCTCAAAAGATTGTCGTTGTTCCCGAGACTAACAACGGTCCAAAGGAGACTTCCAGACCGCGAGTGCCAGTAAAACTCCAAGATGCTATCCCAATTCTATTATCCCAATCGCTTCTTTGAAGTTGCATGGCCGACGAAAGACGGCACGTCAACACCTACGACTGTCAAGAAAAGAGTTGCCTGGAGAAACAATGGAAATCACTTGTCCTTATTCTAGCCACAACATCGGCGGCTGGTCTAGCACATCACGTATATAACTTGTAAGGCATCCACCCTTCCCGCCCAGTCCCTGCTAAACACGTCAACCGCAGTGACAATTGATGTTTCTCAATACTAACCGCTTGGACTCCCCTCGAGGCTTCGAACAGTAGAAGCTTTATTCGTTCCTGAACATGACAAGCCCTCGCTCATATCCGGAAACCCCTTCCTCACCACAACCGTCCCTGTGGACTCCCCAAAGGGTAGGCGAAGAACATACGCCTGGTACTACTCCTTATGGGCCGTCACAGCGCACCTCAGGGGGGAATCTGGCGCAGTATGACCCCTCAGGAGCCCGGCAGGATGCGAATCTTGCTGAGATAGCCCGTGTCGGCCTGGATCAGTCGCCGTGTTTCAGCAGAACGACATGGAGTGATGGGTCATTGGTTCGGGGACATACCCCAGAGTCTTCAGAGAAGAGTGTTAGAACTGAGTCCATACAAGAGAGGTTTCTACGGCAACATCGAAACCTCGGCGGCGGTGCTGGTGATGCCATGAAATGGGCAAAACATCCTTACTTCGCCAATTTGACTCGGCAGCCTCTCACTCCCATCTCATCCTCTTCTCACCCGAATTCTTATGGACATCCATTTGGCCCATCAAGTCCAAGTTGCAACTCCGATCGTCATCATAGCCACGACAACACGCCAAAGGAGCAAAAAACAAAGCGACCTATCGACGGGCTAAACATGCTAGGAGTTCCTAATCAGGAGACTTTGAAACTGGCTGCTTCAAGCGAGACGAATATCCAAAACAGGGCAATGGGGCGCGAGCAGTCGGCGCAACTGGTGACGCCTTACCGGAGCCAGCTTTACCCACAAGCTCCAACATATTCCCAAGCAGCGATGGGCTCCAGTCCTCTTTACCAAGAACAGCCGGTCTACCATCAGCCTTCCAATACCACGGGTATCCCGGGGCTCAGCTGGCTTCAAGCCAATGACCCCGCGAGAATTCCGGGGCCCAACTACCCTTCCGTGGGAATTCCAGGTCTCAACGTCGGCACTCCCGGCGTAATGAAACTTCAAAACAACGAGACTCAGCCCAACATAGAAAACGGGGACTCCATTACTTACCGCAGATTGCCCTTTCAACGAATAACGCCGGGATTTGACGCCGGAACTGGGGTAAGGGTGTACTTGAATCACCAGGCCCAGCCGGAAAAGGTGGAAAGAGCTCTTTCACGCACAGTTCGCACCCCGAATTCGGAAAAACCTGTGACCTCGCCAACCCAGAGCTGGTCATCTAGCGACTTCTACTCTGAAGAGCCTCGCCCTCAGTGTCCCGTCGCCGCCCCTCGGCCCGCTCCACCGCAGCCAACCGGTCCGAGTCTTCTGCCTACTCTACGACCACAAACAAACACGCTTCAGACCCCCGGTCCAAGCCCACCGGTACCAACAGCAACACCATGCCAGGGACCGACTCCTCCCTCTAACATAATCGCGAAAGGCGGCAGGATAGTCCCAGCCCCCGTCCCCGGAATCAGCGGCGGGTACTACCACCCGATGAACTGCCGCGCCGCGCAGCACCAGCAGCAGCAGCAGGCACAAAACGGCCAGCACAACAAAAACCCGTACGAGGCGCGGGTGGAGCTGCTGATCAAGGGGTTTTCGCCCAACTACCGGGGCGACCCAGACCTGGAGCGCAACCAGTCGGCCGCGATCCCCCCGGAACAAAACTGCAGCCTGTTTGTCGTGGGCTTAGCGCCCGACCTGACCACGCACGAGCTGCTGTCGGGCATCCGAGACGTCGGCCGCGTCTATGCCTCGCACATTAACCCGCCTGATCCGGCGCGGGGACACTTTGGGAGTGCGGCGAAAGTGGTGTTTTTCGAGAGGGCTGCTGCTGGTGAGTTTGGCTGGTTCACTTCGTAACTCTAACATCAGTTGTTACATAACCCCATGGTGGACCTGACGTTGTGAGGATGACTGGTGACTGATTGTTGGGCAGAGCGCTTCTATCTTCTTTATGCAGCCACCGGCTTCTTTACGCCACGCAACCCGCACATTCGCGGGCGTGTCTCGTGGAACCGCATCCGCTCGGCCCAGATCGATGTTGGCGGGTCCAAGTCACGCGTGCTGCTCATCAGCGGACCGCCAGTCTTTGTCAATGAGCATTTTATACGGCAATATCTGGATACCAAGATGCAATATCAGGTTGATGAAGTGGTGCATCGCTACGTGAGCGAGGACAGGACAAGGGTGCTGCTCGAGTTTCGGTTTGGGAGTTTTCGTTGCCAGGCCGAGGCTGCGAGAATGGCATTGATGAGGGAGTTCAGGGACCACGGTGTTGTTTGTGAATATGGTTAGTTTGCTGCTTCCCCAGTTCTTCTTACGTCTCAATACTTTTGAGGTCAGGGTCGCTAACTTCTAGCTGTTGTTAAGGGTGGGATCCATGTGATCGTCAGTGGGAACAATGAACATTGTAACACGGAATGGGTTGCTTTGGTTCTACTACGGTAGTAGTTTCTGGTTAGGATTCCCATACCGTCAAGGCGAAATACATCCCAAGGTGATGTTGAAGGATCGTTGTTGGCTTCAGATGAGATCTCTGTGTAAGTGGGGCAACAACCCTAACCCTTATGTTTCTGACGTCATGGGCTGTTCAGAAATCTCCTCCACTTTCATGATGCCATTGTGCAAAAGTGTAGCGAAACTATGATGTATGTCTTTGCTCGTCGGTTAGGCAGCGATCCGCAAGGGTAGGCTACGGAAGCCAATTGAAACGATGGAATGCATCTTAGATTTCGGACCTGGTGTGGCTTGCTCTTGTCCAACGCGTCTCCTTCTCTTCAAGGAGCCACATTACGTCACAAAGGCCGGAGCGTCCTTCCCACTGCTCTCAGCAGCTCGTGCAACAACTTAGGGAGTAACACACTTGAGCTTCTCGCATAAGGTACATGATTGGATGAAAAGCCCCAACTGGACCGCATGCAGGTAAAACAAGCAAGCAGTGACGTACTAGATTCTGCCACTCTTGCCCTTTCATGAGGTACGCCTGCTCATAACCTTGATCACAAAACCGGCGCCTCTCCCTTCTCTTCCATTCCATACCTTAGTTAAACTGCAAATTCACTTGGCAAATCACAATTGATTTCCCATCCAAGAAACTCAAGATACTGTCACAAGAGATATCGACTTGACCGTAGCATCCAGTACAAGCCGCAATGAGGATCGCAAAAACGCTCCTCTCGCTGGCCTTGGTGGCTAATGCCGCCATTGCGAGCTCCTGGCTCTCTAATGAAGGTCAGTTTTGATCGATTCCAGAGCTTTTGTGCTTTGCTCAGCTACTGACCTGGCATCAAAGCATACAACAAATGGCACGAGACAGAGCTCGAGCGGTGGCTCTCCGACAACGACATCCCCTACCCGACTCCGGCCGACCGCAAGGAGCTAGAGAAGCTCGTGCAGAAGAACTGGGACACTCATGTGGTTTCCCCCTACCAAAATTGGGACACGGACAAGCTCAGTAGTTATCTGAAGCAGAAGGGCGTTGAGACAAAGGATTCTGCCGGCCAGGGCCGTGATTATCTCATTAACCAGGTCAAGAGCGTCTGGTATGAGCCTGAGGACAAGGCTCGGGGCGCCTGGACCAACGTCAAAGATTGGATCCTGGACACTTGGACCGACAGCCAACTCAAGGCATTCTGCGATCATCATGGTATTCCAGGTGAGTCTGGACAATGTGCTCACTAGTTTGAGCCCCTCGCTGACACTTGCCCAGTTCCGCAGCCGCGTAAGCGAGATACTCTCCTCGAGAAGGTCCGTAGCAACTACGAGACCATCGCCCAGAAGGCTGGCGAGACGATCTCCTACCCTGGAAATTGGCTCTACGAGAGTTGGTCTGGTACGTACAATACCTTGACACCAAGAGTTTGACTTGCAACTGACATTTCTGCCAGAATCTGATCTGAAGGAATGGCTTGACACCCACGGCTTCCCGGCGCCCCAGCCGACTACAGTGAGTGCCCTTCTTAATCGGTCTCTAGTGCAACTTGCTGACCCCATGATAGCGTGACAAGCTTATTGCTTCCGTTCGTCGCAACTCCCGCCTTGCATACTTGCGCATGCAGGAGCAGGCGGCGGCCACGCAGAAGAGTACACAGGACACCTACAGGGCCCTTACCGATAAGCTCATCGATTCATGGAGCGAGTCTCAGCTCAAGGAATTCTGTGACAAGAACGGCATTCCAGGTATGTTATCACAAAATGCCTTACGATATGCTTTACGCTGGTGACTGGACAGCCGCTGACAAGAGGCAGTTCCCCAAGGCACTAAGCTCAACCATCTGCGTGCCCTTGTTCGCAAGCACCGTGCCGAGATTCTAGGCGACAACGTCACTGCATCGGCTACATCTGCTTTTGGAGCCGCGACTTCTAGTGTTGGGTCGGCAGCCACTAAGGCTACCGATGCTGCGTCTCGGGCCGCACAGGAGGCCTTCGACCAGGCGGTGAATACGTGGTCAGAAAGCCGGTTGAAGGGTTTTCTTGATGCTCGTGGAGTGGTATGAATCCCCTTCTCCATTCCATCTCTAACCATGTCTTCCACTAACAGTTTTTGAAGCCCGTCCCGCAAGGAAGCAAGACCGAAGAACTCCGCGCCCTGGTCCGCAAGAATGCTCACAAAGCAGCCACGGGCTGGACCGCGTGGACTTGGGACGACTTCTCGTACCAGAACCTCCGCGACTACCTCGCGTCAAGCGGCAACGCGGCGGCGAAGAAAGTAAGCGAGTCGACGGGTGCGACGCGCGATGAGCTTGTTGAGGCGGCCCAGGCCGCTTACGAGTCTGCCTCATCGGCCGGCGGCGGCTCGTATGCCTCGGCTACGAGTTACCTCTCCCGCGCGACCGATGCGGCCAAGGCGAATGTGTTTGAGACGTGGAGCGAGAGCGAGCTGAAGGCGTACCTGGATAGCTACGGCATCCCGGTCCCGCAAGGCTCAAAGCTGAATGACTTGCGCGCCATGGCCCGCAAGCAGTACACCTACTTCAAGTACGGCACTACCACTCCCACTGGGACCATGATTGCCAAGCTGCGGGAGACTGTCTGGAACGGATGGGACTGGGTTGCTAGCCAGCTGAGGATCGGCGGCAACGTGGCAAAGCAGAAGGCCGACCAGGCTCGGGAGATGGGTGAGGATGCTAAGAGGAAGGTGCAGAAGGAGCTTTGAACGAGTCCTCCAGGCTCAACGTGCCGTGGTTATGGATGAGGAGGTGATCGGGGAGGGACTTCGACGCATGGTGTAACATTTGTAGAAGGCGGAGAGAAGCTAATATCTGGGAAAGGTCAAAATTGGTTTTCATGTGTGAGTTGGGACTCGGGATGGAGTTGCCCAGCCCTGTTAAAGGGCTTGGTTCCCGCCGTTCATGGTTGTTGCGGAGTTGGGTTCAATGTTTTTATGTCATTTCATAGTAAGCCGTCTCTTGTTTGCAGTGAGTGGTATTTGTGACATTTGTGACATGATTGCTCAAATTCCGGGTGGAAGGGTAGTTGGGTATATAGGGAAGTTTTCGACTGCAGGTCTTCAACAGGAACTGCTACGCTTTCAACGGCGTTGTGGCGTAGCGGTTCCAGCGCAGGGTTGAGAAAATACCTGGACGGCCTCTGGTCGACAAAGACTGTCGCAGACTGCTGTCTAGGCTCATACCCTCTTTTTTGGCTTCGAAATTCGGCTCCCCGATCAATCGTCTATTTTTTTGCTTTTCTTTCATCCGAAGGTAGCACCAACTCCTGCCGTTTTGAAATCTGAATGCCCCTTCAAGTAAGGTACCTTAGGTACGATGGGCACCAACTCGGGCTGTTCTAACTGTGCGGTCTCCCTGATGATGGGTGGACCTTTGCTTAAGTTCTTAGACGACTTTGATGTACTTAAACCATCCATCCGTTGACCTGGTATGTGAATTTCTCGATATATACCTAGGTTATCTCACTTGTATGTACAGAACTCGAAGTTAGCGCCTGTCTCTCCCTTAAGGCTTAAGCTCGCCCGATCCCTGCTTGATGCTTTGAGAGGGGGCTATATTCGAGTCCGCTTTTCATACTAACCGCTACATTCTTAGGGAACATTATCTATTATCGAGGTATTCACTGTCTCAACGCCGGCTCACCGCATAGAGACGCCGTTCGTCCCAAGTGCCTCACCCCGAAGTGGTTCTGGTCAATGGCCTCTCACAAATAGGGATGCTTGATTCCACATCAGTAACGACGTGGTCTCCCTCGTCCACCATAAGTTCATTGCATTGTGTAGTAGTACTACTAGTAGGCTTGTCAGACTGACGGTGTAGCAAATATAGAACCCTGGCGTAAACCATTGGCAAAGAAAAGCGCCGAGCTGCGCTGCTCATCGACCGTACCCAGGATGTGAGGGCGGCAAATTGCCGGGGGTTTCAAACCTGAATGTATCATTTGATAGCATTGAGATATAGCTTCTCGTCATCCAGCCTCGGTAACCGTTCTGCTCTGTTCTGGCCTATAATCGCCGACTTGAGCAAAGACGTCAAACGTAGAGTCGACTGGGCCGCTTCCTACGCCCTTCGGGGGGGCGGTTCGCTTAGGCTTGCTTGAGTTTATCTGCTGAGCTTATTTCAAGCTGGTGTATGATGATATCGGAATTGGGGTCCGAACGGATGTTTCTGGCTCCGCACGCTGCCGATGAGGTGCGGGAAGGCCGAAGAGTACCTTGTTTTCCCCGTGCCTCACGCCACGATTCTTCAACCTTCAAACCACTTGGTAGGTCTTAGGGAAACATCTTTTCATTTGATTCTGGCCTAAGTTTGGCCTCTGCGTCATGTTGAGGGTTGGATAGGCGTGATAGGGTAGGAAGGCACAAAGTCCTTGCCGAAGAGTGCAACCAATCATGCAACTCATCACAACTGGGCGTCATAATGAATTCCAATTAAGCTCAGGGAGTAGAGCGCTTCGGAGACTTCTGGAGTGATGTTGATCGAGGGAGAATACTTGGTTGGCAGTCAAGTCGTGTCTCACCGTCGCGTCTAGGTACGGTATCATGCCAGAATCCTAGGGAGGGCCGTTGACGGAAGGCTGTAAGGGCGACGTACCTTAACGCTTTGAGATAACGGTTTCCTTCTTGCCAAAGACGACGCGGTTAGATCCCGTGACGAAACTTGCCTTGCGGTTGAATCCATGAATTTCCACATACGGATTGCACAGAGTGTAACCAGCGGCTGCGCGACTCTGAAAAGGTGAGACGGCCGCATAGACGCAGCCGCTTCGCTTTGCCCGGGTCGTCTAAGACGGCCATGGAAATGTAACACAACGTCAGGCTGATGTGTAGCACAGCAGGTAGTACAAAGATGTGGCAGCCGCCCTCGACATACGCATTCATCGGCGCCGCCCCGCAGATCAAGGTGGAAAACTCGGGACCGACGGTGCGGATTCGTGACAAAATCTGTGTTGCCGCACCGCCCATGGTGTCATCGGTATTCCCGGGTGCCACGCGCAAGCGCCGCATGCCGCAACCTCACGCGACACGGTGACGGTGTTCATTTCAGACTTTGACGGCAAGGTAGTACCGCAGCGGTAAGCATAGAAGCTTCCATGGCTTCGGGTTCACAGCGTGCACGGGGCGATCGCCATTCTACGGTTTTGTCCGACGTTTCCGGAAGCAAGTGCCACGCGTCCCGCCCGCCTTGGCTGCTGCGGCGGTAAGGAACGGCTGCAGGCTGGGCCGCATCCTTGGGCTTGGAGAGGGCTGGCGGGAAGACCCAAGACATCGCGGCTCCAGGATGGCGGGTTGAGACATGTTCCGATCCACCTGATCTTGTGCGGCTACTGAAACTGCTATCAACAGTTTCAGAGCATTCCTTTGCTGTTTATCGAGTTCGATGCTAACCATATCGAGCGAGCACGCTGCTGTCGGTAACCAATTAGGGGTTACACATCCAGCCAAAGAGTGCCAAAATGGGGGTTGACTTGGGACCAATGAAGACATGACGATGACTCTGTTGCTCTGTAACTCTGGGAGTAGGCACCTCCCGTTCTTCTGTTCAACCACTGCAGTAAATGAGACAAACGCAGAACGCAGGAGGCTCAGGTCAGCCCAGCTTGATTGGTGAAAATTTTGTGGGAGAAGAGTGCTGCTCAGGCAAGAAGGTAACTGGAAGCCACGCTGCAAGATGAAGGTTAAGGTATCCAGCTTGATTGAGGATATCGAACGTTGATTTTGAGCCCTTTGCTGCCTTGGACTGACTGGGGTTTCCAAATGTTGAATTTCGCTTATTAGCGAAGCAGGCTAAGCAGCCTACCGCGCATTCCTTAATTGGGAACTAACAACCCACTGCGGCTAGGCATGTGACCAGGCAGATCTACCCTCTGTTTTCTGATGAATCTGCCAGTTCACCGCTGCTGTCAACAGCAACCTCATTCACTTTCTCGTCGACGACGACGACGGCTTGTTAGCAACGCCGCTGGAGTCACCCAACACCAAAAGCGTCCGTCTCACTCAGCTTTGGGCATCGCGCCGCACCGCAGGCGCCCCACAAATAAAAACAGCGGGCGCCCCTGCATATGTCAGATCTCTGCCCTGATTCTGCGTCCTGTGAGGTTGCGAACTGCGGCATGTGCAGCAAATGCCGCTGTATAGGCGAAGCCATAGAGCCGCGGTCCCGAACGACCGGGTGCAGCCCGGACTTGCCTCCGAACTATGGGGTTGGACTCGGTAGGGGAAGGTAGGAGACGGTGGAGTTGCCTGCCTAGAACCGATGGGTCGATGGACGGTGACAAATACTCTTTCGGACTGGCTCAAGGCACTCATGACCGATTGCGAGTCTGTCCACCGGCCCGTACCGCTTCATCAGTCGCCTTTTTGTTCTTTTTTCCGTCCTTCTACGTTCGTTTCCCTGCATTGAATTTATCCCTGGATTCCCTGATTCAGTGGGCGATTCGGCTGGGTTTGCCTGCAAGGAACTTGTGCAACTCCAATAAAGATGTCGTGGGTGAGCAAGGCGGCCCCGCTTGAAGCTCCTAAGTTGGGGTCCACGATGTTCTCCTTGCGCATGCCCTCGCGGCTGCCAAGACAAGGGGCGCATACATGGCCTTTAGCTTGACCGTTGGCCGGGGAGCCTACCCGTGTACCTACTAGTTGTGTGCTGGTTGGAGTCATCGGTTTTGAACCACCCTTAAGGCACCTACCAAGATAGGGACACATACCTGGACCTGGTAGACGACAACAGCGGCACATACCCCAATGACACACCCGCGTGCCTAGTGGGCCTGAGGTGCCTAGCCTTGCCGGAAAGACAGGCTGCTGCGGCCAAGCTCTCACGCTGCCCATCGACTATCCCGTCAGACATGGCCTCCAATATAAAGTTCGAGATATTTCCTCAGGTTCCTGCTTCTGCCTCGGCCGTAGACCAGAGCATCCAGCAGCCAGATCATCCAGAAACCATCTACATTATCGACACCCCGAAGCGACACTAGAAAGACATTCATCACGGCTTGCTCCCAGATAACCTAGCTCACCATGGACGAGTACTACATGTATGAGCAGCCGCCCCAGCAGCCTGAGCAGACCCAGCCCGTCATGTTCAGGCCGGCGAGTGCAGAGGATTGGGAACCCTACAAGGACGTCATCGCGCACCTGTATAACAACATGAAGCTGAAGGATGTCATGACGGAAATGCAGGTTTCCTACAACTTCAAGGCAACGTACGCATCTCGTCTATCCCCGTCACTCAACATGGTTCATTGCAGCTTACACATTACAGCGAGAAGCAGTACAAGACACAAATCAAGAAGTGGAACCTCGACACCAAGTACATCAAGGGGTCAGAGTACATGTTCATGATCAAGACACTGCGCGAACGGCAAGCAGCACACCCCGGGAAAGAGACGCGGTTCATCCTCCGAGGGCGGGTGGTAGACCCCAAAGACATCTCGCGCTTCGAGAAGCGGGCGCAAAAGAAAGGACTGATCAAGGATGGTGACCCTATAGAGGTCCAAGGTAAGACATTTGAATAGGAACTCAGCCAAATCTCGTGTGGAGGTTTCCTTGCTAATTAAAGCCCGCATACAGAGCCAGTTGAAGATCTGGTGTTTGGTACACCATCTCCAGAACCGTCGACTTCATATTCGAATTCGGCGTCTTACACCACCTGTATGAGTCTCCTGCCCCTAATGGGTGCTGCTTAGCTACCCCCTGAATTCTGACAAGTTCGTTGCGAACAGACGACAACAACATCGATTATACGTACACATACTGAGCTCCACGCGAGTACTGGGAAACCTGCGGCCGCCGATTAGCAGTTGAGCATCCTCAGTTGCGAAAGAGCGAATAAAGCATCAACGGCAAACAACGATCCCGAGTGTCCGACCGCCAGGGCCCGAGCCCCCTAACCCATTGTAACAACAACTGACGATCAGCCATGATAGAATTGATGACGGTTATGGATACCTGTATTTTTGTCTTTCCATTATTCTCCTCTCCGTTGCTATTTTTGAATCTCTTTTGGATTCTATTCTTCTCTCCTTGATATTATTTTCGCTTTAGACTCGCAGACATTGCTACACTACATGGAGTCATCTTTGATGAGGTCAAACGACCTCTACAGTATAGGAGCACAGTACGACACATGGTCACGCACAGTAGTAGACTTCTGAGATACCTCCATAGCAGCGACGTCTCCTCGAGACGTTGATCCATCATCACAATACAGAAGATTCACTGAGTGCGTTCCACCTCATCAATCTTGCTGGTGCATTACTACCCCAGATACATATGAATACAATGCAACGATACCCATTATCTCTCTCCAATGCAGTTGCAGCGTTAAGTCGAGCTTAACTTTATGCCATCAATCATGAGGAGTCAATCCGGCGTGCGTTCTTCCAACCCACTGGTACCTTAGACTTCTTCAGCACCCTGCCGGATCAGATTATCACAGCCCTCTTCCTCAGCCTCACAAGGCATGGCCAAGAATTAAGCATATCCCAAAAGAAGACTAATCGGACGATAAAAACAGGGGCCTTCGGATAATGGAATCAGACTTAACGCTTTTAGCCAAATCGTCCAAGTACCCCGGGCCCTAGGCGAGCTCGCTTGATATTCTGTGCTACCTAGCTGCTGTCTGCCTTGCCGCCAATTCGGATGTTGGCATGGGCAAACCAGAGATCAAATTGACAATTCGCCTTGGTGATACCCCAACTTCCCGCTTCGTGACTTCACGCCGTCCAGACGTGCATCCCAATCTGCGCCATCCGTCCCTGACATTGGCAGTTATACGAGTTGAGATGTTAGATGGAGGTCACCAACGGTCAACCTGAGTCAGGCCGTGATTAGCACGTGGCTCTCCCGGCGTCTAAAACACAAAACATTATGTGTAGAATCGGTATATGTAAGGACCTTGTGCATCTTGGCGGCTGGCATAGGTGGAGGCTCACTTCAGTACCTACAGTATCTCAGACCTCTTAAGTATCGAATTATGAATTTATGAGGACGAACGAAACGGCTCCCAACACACTTATACGGTGCGAAACTTCTGCCGAAACCCTTTTGACCTCAAGTTGTTAATCATGATCTTCCATGACACGCCGAGCACTTATGAGGGCGGACAGTGAATGATTCCCAAGAGCACTCTACCTACTAATGATAGGAATCCATGATGGCAGGGAGCTTGAGGTAGATTAGTAAGATATCTCCAGTCTATATGGCTACATGCGACTCAGGCTGGTATTATAAATCCATGAGCTGGACCCCAACGTAAAATTTGTCCGATTCACATCATGTACTAGTATGACTTTCAAGCCCAGTTTCATCTCTACGCCCCCCGCCCGGCAAACATAGGCAAGTACTAGTAGTAGAGTCTCTATTGTCTTGTTGATAGAAGTCAGGGGACAATATGATGCCAATCGGACCTTCACTTTCCCTTCGATCCTCTCGAGTACCAAAAGCAAGTTCTACCATCAGCTCCTCGTCAATACGTCTACTCCTGACAACCGGGGCCATAAGTACCACTATCTTTCTACCTAACGCTAAGGTAACAACCCACCACACCAGGCACCTGCCTACCTCTTATGTGAGTCGATACCTTGATCTACAAAACCCCCTTTCCGCTGCTCCTCTTCGATATCGGTGCAGTGGTATACGGGCGGCTCCAGGATATATAGATGGAGTGGATCCTGGCTGCTCCCTAGTCCGACTCCCTCAGCTACCCACCCACCGCAACTTGAGTCTCGATCTAGAAGGACCGGTAGCTAGGGCTTAGTAAAAGCGCACTGATATAGCATATCCGACAGTCAAAGAGCTCAGTGCTAATCCTCAGTCAGACAATCAAGTCGTCGATTTCGAAACTAACAGCTAACTATCAAGCAGCGACCCGGCTTCATATAACTACCGCTGATGATAATCGAATGCACCCGTGAATACCCCTACACCAAGAGGAACCCCAAAAACCACCAATGTTGCGATTGCGGCATGGAAGAGCATATTGAATAGCGCCTCCGGGGAAAGAAAGCGCGACCGGGCCTACGGCCCTACAAGGGGGACATGTCCCGGGGGGTGCGGCCGCCCAGCAGCAAGGACCGACAATCGACATCGTCTTGGAAAGTATATAAGCCAAGTCCACCTTCCTACTTTCACCCCCCACCGGTTGAGGTGAATCTCAGTGGTAATGGTCCTCTCCTCGTAACCCACATCAAAGAGAGGTCGCCAGTTCAATCCCTGGATCGCAACCAAGTCAGGGCACTAGATAGAATTGGAGACATCAAGCTCAGAGCGCTGCTTGGCGAATCTTCTCGCGCATTGTTGGGAGATTGAGTCCCTCCGCAGGGACATCAAGGCTGGCAAGGATTCGGCAAGCAGTGGCAACTAACGAGAATTAGTACAGGTATCAGATCATTAGAGAAAATGGTTCCCTACCGTTTATCTCAAACAGCGCACGAAAACTTGGGTTAGGGGTAAGGAGTGCTGCGGCAGTATTCATGCGGTCTTTGGTTGGTACCCCAGAACTGGGTTCATCCTCGACACTGGGGTTTAACGAGGATACCTGCCGTTTCCCCGGTGGTTTGATCCCAAAGAATCCATGGATTCCATTGCCTGTCTTGACGGTATCTCGCGCGTATTCGCCGCCTTCGTCTTGGAGGTTGGTACACCAGAAATGGGTTCATCTTCGATATTGGGGTTTAGCGAGGATACCTGCCGTTTCCCCGGTGGTTTGATCCCGAAGAATCCACGGGTTTCATTGCCTGTCTGACAGAAACCGAAGGACGGAGAATGACTTCCATGCTTGTGCTAAAGGCCAACGGACTCGTCCGCTGTCTCTGTGCGTTGACTGCCCTAAGTGTGTCAGCTTCTTGTATGCATATTGCGGGATGAGGCGAGACAAACATCGCGTGAACACGAGTGTTAATGGCGCTAACGTCAATCCATACGGCCTGCACGGCGTCTTCGAGGGACTGAAAACCTGCTCGGATCTCGTCCCTGAGATCGGTGACGAACACATCGAGGGTCTCCCGCAGTTGGTCATGCGTAACATGAGACTTGAAACCGGTCCGGTTCTCAGCGGCCAACAAATCGAGCGCCTCTCGCAGATAGTGAATCCCTCATCGAGAGACACTCGCACCCCCCGAAGGAAATGGAGGCTGTTGTCAATGTAGATTTCCGAAGGGGGGAGTTTCGAGGGGAATTGAACTGAGGGCCTCTCTGGTATGATACTCCTCCTCCCATTCCGCTATGCTATCATAAAACCCGTGGGGGGTGATCGTTGGAAGGAGGACTTCACTTAAGTACCTCGGGGCAGTCTACGATGGACCTAGTTCTGACTAAAGAGATGATGGAATGGTGAGCAGAGAGAGATGATGGAATGGCGAGGAGAAAGAGAAGAGATGGAATGCTGAGCAGAACGAGATGAGATGGAATGCTGAGCAGAACGAGATGATCGGATGGAATGAAGGTGAGTGAAAGAGAAAAAGAAGAAGAGATCCAGGCAAGGAGAGAGAGAATTTACTTATAGTACCGTTGCACGAGCAGTTTAAACTTTCGCACAGAGCAATCGCACCTGCTGCCTGCCATGACGCCACTTTGATGGCTCAACACCCATGGTAGAGAACTAGCCCCTGCCTATTTTAGGTTTGTAAGGTGCGCCCCAAGCAAAATATTGCCTGGTAAGGTAGGTGTTACGGTCTATTGAGCTACAGGCTTCAGATTGCTGCTGCGACTGCTCCTCCCTGCTCGGCAAACGGAAGCCATGCCGGTATGACCTGCGAATGTAGTAGGAGCACGGGGAAAGCGGAGAAGAGGGAAAGCGTTTCGCAATCTTGCGACGAGGCCCCATACGCCTACGCATACCTGTTATGTCTGGGCAGCGGAAAGTTCAGCCAGGTCGAGGTTGATCTGAACCTTGAGGCCGGCTACGAGGACATCAACGCATCACCGAAGCAGTGGAAATCCGAGCCAATCGCTATCGCCTGATGATATTACAGAAGCAGTCCGCTCTATCGACATGATAACGGACCCATATCTATGGACCATGCCCGTTCCCAATGCCTTGGCCCCCCAGCTTTTCGAATGTTTAGGCGTAAAAGTTGACCGTCTAGAATCAGCGTTAGCACCATAAAAAGACTTCTTTGTGGGGACGGGAGACTCACGTCTTTCTTCTTGGCCTGCACCTCGGCGATGGCATCAACATAGTGCTCGTGGCCAATCTTGTTCTTGCCCATCCGCAGGGCAATCATGCCAGCCTCGACACAGACGGCCTTGAGCATGGCGCCGCCAAACTCGTCAGTGCTGCGGGCCAGCTCGCCCCAGTTGACAGCAGGGTCAACCTTCATCTTGCGGGAGTGGATCTTGAGGATCTGTGCGCGCGCCTCTTCGTTGGGGAGCGGGAACTCGATCTTGCGGTCAAGACGACCGGATCGGAGCAGGGCGGGGTCCAGAACATCAACACGGTTCGTGGCGGCGATCACCTTGATGCGGTCGTCCGAAGCGAACCCGTCTAGTTGGTTAAGCAACTCCAACATGGTCCGCTGCACCTCACGATCGCCACTCTTCTCGCTGTCGAACCGCTTCGTACCGACGGCGTCCAACTCGTCAATGAAGATGATTGCCGGGGCTTTCTCCTTAGCCAGCGCGAAACAGTCGCGGACAAGCTTGGCGCCGTCTCCAATGAACATCTGTACTAATTGTGGCCCGGCAAGTTTAAGGAAGGTGGCCTCGGTCTGGGCGGCGCATGCTCTTGCAAGGAGTGTTTTGCCTGTGCCCGGCGGACCATACATGAGAGCACCTAGGATCCGGAGTTAGCACGGACAAACCGATCTGTAAGCATAAATGGTCCATTTCCCATACCCTTGGGTGCTTTGATGCCAATCTTTTTGAACCGCTCCGCCTCCTTCATGGGCCACACGATGGCCTCAATGAGCTCCTCAATCTGCTTGTCAAGACCGCCGACATCACTGTACTTCTCGGTTGGCTTCTCGTCAACCTCCATAGCCTTGACTCTGCTGTCATATTCTGCCGGAAGCGTATCCAATATCAAGTATGAGTCCTTATTTACCCCGATGAGGTCGCCGGGTCGCAGCTTTTCAGGGTCGACGAGGCCAATGAGGGGCAGGAAGATGGTTTGCCTCGTGGACGTCTTGATCACGGCCGACTTGCCCACTCGCGTGGCATCCAAGTCAATGTTCGCACCCTCCTCCGATGATTCAGCAGTAGGGTCCAGATCTAGGAGCTCGACGACATTGCCGACGAGGTAGGGGAGTTGGCTATAGAATGACCGAAGTCAGTCAGTAATGCCGGATTAGTTTCCAGTGCGGCCGGCAACCTACCGATTGTTGGCGATCTTCTCCATGTTCTCCTTGATCTTCTCGGCCATGGTGGCTTTCTCATGTGATAATCGCTGATACTCGCTCTTCATGATCCTCGCATCATTCTCGAGCAGGCGCCGGCGAGTCTTGATGTCTTCTGTACTGAGGCTCAGGATCTCCTCATCCAAGACGTTGTCCTCGGGCTCTGCATCCTTCATCTCGGCGTCACCATCTCCTTGCTTTCTCTTGTCCTTGTCGTCGTCTTTGTCCTTCTTGTCCTTCTTGTCATCGCGCTCGCGGCGCTCGAGATCATCGAGCTCCTCTAAGGTTGACATGGCGATGGGTGGGAGTCGGTCGGCTTGCTGAACTGATTGATCTGCGACGCGTGGGAGGTGAGGGAGAAGACTCGGCAATTTGGAAAGCACGTTGCGCCCTGAGAGTGGCCGACCGGAAAGATGATACCTGGAAGAGGAGCTGGGGGATGGTTTGGGTCTCTGGCGGCGGTTGGCGAAAGATATCAATCGAATCAGCTGCACTCCGTAGGTTTAGCTGGGCTGCAGCAGGCAAAAGCGCGACGTAACCGGGCAAGGCGGGACCCACTCCCTGTAGCCAACCAGAGCCGCCAATAATGCCATCCACCTTCAGCTGACTAAGAGAGTCATGAAGCCTAGCTGTCTGAGATAGGGTGCGGAAATGAAATTGAAATTTTCTGAAATTCAGGCTTTTTGTGAGATGTGAATCATAAGCCGGCCGCTGAGATCTCTCCAAAATTACAGCAGGGTGGTTTTACATGTATGTACATAAGATCGGGGTCACTGAACAGGGCTGGAGCTAGGCCTGACCTTAGCTCGACCGGGCGGTACGGAGAAAAGGTGGTAAATACCATAACCCGTGTGTCTACCGCCTTTTATATTTCCACGCCTTAGGAATCTTCAGATTACGAGCTAAAGCAAGAGGTAAATGTATTTAACGAATGTATTAGAGTTAGACTAAGATATTACCTAGCTAAAAGCACCTATTGTTTGTTGTAAAATGATTGTAAAGCGTTTAGGAGAATAGGAACAGTCTGAAAGGAGGGACAGTTGTGGGAGGGAAAGGGAGCGGGGCGCTCAAGCCTCGGAAGGGTTTGTTGCATGAAATTCCCCGGGCTCTGATCAAGCCCGTCCTCGAACCATCAACATCACCACGTTGAACATCAACAAATCCAGGAATAACAAAATGGACCGTTCAAGTTACTCCTTCATGATTGCTACTCAATGAGGAACGCCTGAGCGGTTTGCAGCCCACCGGTAGCCACGTTGCAGGCCACCATGGCGATGGCGTATTGCTTGGACATGGGGTCCTTAGACGTTCACTGCCACAGCGTACGAGATGGTAGAGCCATAGGACGTCAGCTTGGAGACTTCGCCCACGATAGCGGCCGAGCGCTCGGTACCGGCTGGTTTCTGGCTCAGTTCGTAAAAGTGCCAGCCCGTGACGAACAGCGACGGAACGACCAGGATGGCGCTGACAATGGCCGACGTGGCGCGCCCGTCTTGGACTGCCAGAGCTGAGAAACCACTGCTGCTGACGGCGAGCCTGCTCTGAACGGGGCCACAGAATATCAGCTTGGACACGACGCCAGCTACCGTTGTGGCCGTGGAGACGGCGCTCACGGCCGTGTTGTCGACCGGTTCCGACGGGACCAGGAAGTCGGCTGCGCCCTGCAACACGGGCGTCACAACACCCATGACGGCCAGGGGCAACGAAAAGGGGTTGTCGCCTGTCGGAGCTTCGGCTTCAAAGACTTGCAGGAAGTTGCCCACGAGAATGTTGAAGCCTGCAGCAGCATGCCCGACTATATGGACTGTCTTGGCCACCTCAGCCGGCAGGGTGATGGCGCCTGCCTTGGGCTCCGATGTGGCGTCGACACCTTTGCCAAATAACGTCGCGATGTCCTCCCAGCTGCTCGCCGAAATCAGTGCGTTGACGTCGCTGTTGTCAGGGAACGGAGCGGTTCCGTAGGCAATCTTGTAGACGACATCCACACTCACTGCCGCGATCCATGAAAACAGCTCCAGGAAGGAGATGCTGGAAACGCCAATTTCTGCGAGGATGTCGGAGATGATGGGAATGTAGATTTGGGTGTCCAGCAGGTCTATGGCCGTGTCGGCGACGCTGGCAAGCGCATCCAGCAGTGCGTCCATGACGACTTGGACCGAGGAGAGCATGCCCTCGCCCAAAATGGCCGCAATCTTCTTGATGGCGTCGGCGACGGACATTGTGAGCAGGTTAGCCGCCACATCTTGCAGCTTGGTGTAGACGGCCGAGAGGACTTGGCCTTCAGTCGATATCGCATTGAGAAGATTGTCGATGACCTCTTGCACGATATCTACCGTGGCGCTGGTGTCTTTGACAGTGAGCTGGCCAATGTTGTCTCTGAGATGGCTTGCTAGCAACATCGAGGAAGCCGTCTGATATTTGGCTGGGTTGGTTCCAGCTGATCCCGTCGAGGTCGAGGCCACAGGACCCAGGGGCGACCAGTCGCCGAGACCGGCCCAATTGCTCAGTGTCTTCTCTACCTCGGCGACCTGGTTGTTGAACAGAGTCTTGACGTATCCCAGGTTACCAACCTGGTGTTTCAGATACAATCTCACCACGTTGTGCAGAACCTCCTTCGTTCGGCGGATGTCGTCCCAGACAAACAGAAACTTGACGAACTCGATGATCTGCTCGATTGTTGTCTTGATGGCATTGAACACCCATTCAAGGGCACCGACAATGGCCTCAACCGTGTCTAGGACCGCACGGTACACCGTGCCGGCGATCTCGGCAATGAAGTGCCATGCGTCGGTTGCAGCGTCCTTGATGATGTCGATTGCGGCTTCGACTCCTGACTTGAGCCACTGGAAGAGGTCGCCAGCCGCGATGGCTATATCATCGAGATGGCCCCTGTACGGCTCGGATGCTTGGTAGAGAGTGGCGGCGACAACGCCTGGATGACTCGGCTTTAGCCTCCTCAGGGGTGTAGTGGATGGTGGTTTCACGTCGGCCCAGACATCCTTGAGGGTTCCCATCCGGGAGGCGATGACTTGCAGGTCATCTTGGCTAACCGTGGAAGCCACAAGCGGTGTAGAGCCCGGATCGCCGACAACTCCTCCTGCTGTGGTCTCGGCGGGATAGGATGCATTACGAAGAGCATCCGGGGTATTGAGAGCGGCCATCTTATCGAAGGCATAGTCCATCGGGTCAATAACATAGCTCATGATATCGTTGGGTATCGGGGCTGTGATGACGGCGGCATTCAGATCGTTGCACGCTTCGACTATGGTTATGATGCCGGACGGGTCGGTGGTGATGGTCACAGGGGTTGGTCCCACGAGATAATACAGGCCGTTGATGTAGAGCGGGGTGGCAGAGTCTGTCGATATCTGGACCTCGAGCCCGCTGACAGGCAGGCCATTGGCATCGCTGGCAACGAGGCTAGTGGTGTATGAGTTGAAAGACAGCGGTGCCAGGTCCGGCGGAGCAGCAATAGTGATCTCTTGAGACCGCCATGCCTTTGCGTTCGTCCTGGATGCCTGGGTCAAGCGCACCAACCTCCCGCCACCAGCGGCAAAGATGGTGTTTCCGCCGTCCGCTTTGTTGATTTAGGGCGATATGCGCTCAATGCCTGTCAGGATGGGTACGACAGCACTCCATGAGCCTGGCTGGTCCAGCTGTGAGGTTGGGCATGCAATGTAATACACCACGTTGCTTGCGTTCCTGCCCCAGACTATGCATCACGGTGTTAGTCAATACAGCTATCCTGTATTTTGCGGATGAATAGGGTGGGCAGGGACTCATGGATGACTTGAAGGAGCACCTAGACAGGTCGGTCCCTGACTTGACTCCAGAGTACCATTCGATACCCAGGTGAAATCCAACTTGGTGCAGGGATCAAAGAGAACACTTACGAGTTGTAACGCCGCCCAGCGTCATTGCGTACAGTTGACTGGTATTGGAAAAGATATCGTTGGTGACAATTGGTTGCGGTGTGGCGCCATCCTGTTGTTTGTCGGGCGCGAACCGGTAAAGCGTCGAGCCACCGACGGCGAAGAGATCAGTGAAGGAGTAGAACTCGGACGAGGGATCCGTGTAACGAGCAGTCGCAATTGCCGACGGAAGCGCACCTCCCGGCAGGCCTAGACGTCGTGGCAGAGGCGGTCCCGAGCCGAAGGCGTTCTCAACGGGCGTGTAGACCAGCTGCGACGCGGCACCGGCTTGCCCTGCCGTGTAGATGCCATCGACATAGCCGCCCTTCACCTGGCCGACACAGCTCTGATAATTGCCGTTCTCGATGTCGACTGGCACACCTTGCTTGACCCAGTAGCGTCCAGTCGACTTGGACGGGTCGACGTGGTACCGAGCTATGTTCTTGGTTGAGGATCCCAGCCGGTCAATGTCGGCCATGAGATACTGACCGGGCCCCATCGTCTCAGCGAACATGACGCCGACGATGTTGATCCCCGGCGGATTTTCCGTGACAGCGTCGAAGTTGACACGCTTCC
Source organism: Canariomyces notabilis (assembly GCF_033297395.1). Taxonomy (NCBI): domain Eukaryota; kingdom Fungi; phylum Ascomycota; class Sordariomycetes; order Sordariales; family Chaetomiaceae; genus Canariomyces; species Canariomyces notabilis. The sequence continues at coordinate 27,250 of NW_027041842.1, forward strand.
AAGCGGGCTTCGCTGTCCATGATGTATCGGACCTGGAGTTGCCGAGGGAGACAAACAGCCAGTCGGTTGTGCCGTCGAAAATGGCGAGAGCAAGGCCAATGGTTCCATCCAATGCGCTCTGTCCGACGTCGAATGTATCGACTTTGACATTGCTCGCCCCGCCGAACTCTGCCGCGATGAGTGAGGTGGAGAGGTCGGTGGCTACCCATCCAATGTTCGCTTTCCCGCTCCTCTCCTCGATAACGCGAAACACGCCCGAGGTGTCGATGGCAAAGAGGAGGGCGTGGCCACTGGCAGTCTGCAGGGCCTGGAACTTTTCGGTTGGGGACATGAGCTGACCATGGGCATAATTTTGCATCATCTGGGACGAAGAAGTAAGCACCAGGCCCGGCGATGCTTCGGGGTGGAAGGTGCCAGTCAGTGCTTGCACATCTCGCAGCTTCCGCCTTGCCTGGCTGGGATCCACGTAGGTTATGGCGCACACAAGGTCCTGGTAGTCGGAAAAGTTGACGGCTTTGTACGTACGTGAAGGTCTTTGATCCGGGGAATATGAAGGCCTGCAATGTGTCAAGCGGAATAGTGTCCAGCTTCATCCACTCGACCGCGTGAAACTGCTCTTTCAGGCTGGCCAGGACATCGTTGATGCCGGTCCAAAAGTTGACAAAGCCACTGGCGTCTGGGTCTTCGGAATCGTCCTGGTTTACGCTGCCGGTGTGCCCGATCTGCAGACCGCCCGCCTGGGATACCGACATGGCATACGTGTCGGTCAAGGTTTGGCCGAAGATGTTGATGCCTTGGTCCGTGTTATCGAAGCATATCCAGAGGTAGATCTTGACGCGCTGAACGACTTTGATGGTCGTGTCGACGAAATACACATCGCAATTGTACAGCGGCTCGACCGACACTCCGCAGTAAGACGCACCGGCCCAGTCCTCGGCCAGCTTCGAATCCGTGTACTCGATGTGCATGACCTTGTCTCCGGATGCCGTAGTCTCTATCTTTGTCGGCATCTGCCCACTGGTGATGCGAATGCCGACGGTGCCCGCGGGCGACAAGGGGTCAGCTTCTGCCCGGGGTTCACACAAAATACAGTTATTCCTGGCGATGGGCAGGATTTGAGGCAGGAAGAAATCCGCCATCGAGTTTCGGTTGATGGACATGACGCCGCTTTGCTGATCAACCTCGGTTGGCAGAACCCAGTTCCAGCTGAAACTCGAGGTGCCCGGGAGCGCGTGGTTATTGGCGGCACAGAGGTGGTCCAACGTCGTGACCTTCTTCTGCTCCGCCGTGGGGTTCTTGATGGGAACGCCATTGTTATCTTTGAGCAGCGAAACCTAACGCTCGAAGGCTGTCAGCTGGAGCTGAGACGAGTCTGGTGTCTGGACCGTCGCCGCCACGGCGAGCAGCGGCCAGCCACGCTCCTTGGCGAGATCGGAGTAGATGTTGATGAAGGACTTGTAAAGCACAATCGCCGCATTAGAGTCGTCTGGTATGCCTGCCAGCTGCGGAAGGGTCTGCAGCGCAGCGTTGCTGAGGTCGAACATGAGCTGCTGCAGACTGAAGGCCGTTGCCGACAGGTTCTCCAGCTGCCGCAGCAACGCAGCCTTCTCGTCCGGGTGGCTGTTGAAGTAGGGCGTGTCAAGCTCCTTGTCGAGATCGGCCATGACAAGGTTGACCTTAGTGGAGAAGTACCACGGCGTCCCCGAGGGCTGGCTCCAGACATTCCAGCTGCCCGCGCTACCCCAGCCGGATGGAGGCTGGTTCTGGATGACGGTCAACTTGGAGCAGAACAGGTTGAATTCCACATTGTTGGCGCTGTTGCCAAGGTTGACAATCGGGGGCAGGTTCTTTGGCAAGACGCCCGGAGGCAGGCCGATTTGCAGCTCGATGCCGACGCAGAACAGCGCCGTAGTGAGCGGGGCAATGCGAGGGTCGTCACATGGAGTGCCAGCCGGTATCTCGAAGGGGTTGACACCGTTGGTTGCCTCGAGCAGCTCATCCAGAGTTACCATGTCTTTTGGGTTGCCAGTTTGCGGATCGACAAGGAAGCAAAGATACGTGGTCGGCTGGTTTCCTTCAGCCAGGAAAGCAGCAAGCCCAGAATTGATGCTCGCTTGGGTCGTCGCGACCACAAAGTCGTACCCATACTTGGGGCTAGACAGATTCGACCCCTTGGCTGGCATGGTGAATGAGATGCTTCAAGGTTTGTTGGGAGAAGAACTTGAAAACTGCTAAAGAGGAAGAGACAGAGAGGACAGAAGGACACAGTATTAGTAGTAAGGAAACAACTGATATCAGTTTGAAGTGCTTGTCGAGGCTCTTCCGAATTCTCAGCGAGGCCACAGCCTGAGAGCTCGAGGGAAGAAAAGTACAACTTGAACCGTTGATGATGGGTAAAAGGGGCTATGACTTCGTGAGCTGGACACTGTATATATACTCGAGTTTCCGAGGAACCGGAGTCCTACTCCAAATGTTCTCCTTGACTTACACCGTGACTTCCTAATTTCCCCCATCATTCTCCAGTTCCCTCTCCCGCTCAGTTCCCTCGTCCTCCTAGTTCCCTCTTTGTCTTCTAGTTCATGTCCCTCCCACACCTTCTCGATGATGATGCCACGGATGGTGGTTTTGCACGTTGCCCGGTGTGGTACAGGAGTGGGGGTCGTGAATGTCCTTCATTGCCACAGGGTTTTCAGTCCTGATATCAAAGTCGGTCACCAGCTGAGGCGACGATGCTAGATGTCGATACTGGTACTTGGCGTGCATGATGGTGTAGGAAATCCAAGCGGGGTTGAGTGCTTTCTGCAACCGACTGGCCTCATTCGTATCCTTGCGTCGGTCTGCGGCAGGTCTGATTCTAGGCTGAGACCATATCATTATCATCTATATGGAGGTAGGGGTATTTACTATACGAGTGGAGGGTTGTAAGCTCCTCTTATGTACTTTACTGGCCGTCGCGAGTCTCCCGGACTCCCCAGGTTTCTGCTACGGTGCTACCTTATATCGAGGCTACTCAGCTGGTATTAAGGTATACTGTAAGTAACTGGTCTCCGACTTGTCACAAAGACCTGACCTCATTCTTATTCTTAGGTACTATCCTCTGACGAGACTCACATTCAAAACGTCGGTGTAGTGGGCTTATATCTAAAGGCTGTGCTTCCATATCCGTGTCAATGCTCAAGCTCGAGGGTCATATCGTCAGGACTACCTTTATGGACCGATCGAGGGAGTATGGAAGCCCAGTAGCATACAGGTCAGGTAGGTTGGATACTCCCCGGGCCTGCAGGCCGCTAAAACGGTTCAGGACAATGGCTATCCGATCCCCTACCTATCCATGCCACGATTGAGGAGGTAAGTACTATATCTATGTAACCTACCTACCTACCTACCTGTTTAGCTGAACTGCATACAACTAGGTAAGGTATGTAATGAGATCATCGGTGGCATCCTCACGGGAGACCTCGTGGGGTTTTTCTTCATGAACTACTAGGTACTAACAGGTGCATGACTGCATCCCGTCCTGCCGAAGAACCGTTCTGCAAGTATCATGCAACGAATCTGATCTTCCATGCTCAAGTCTATCCCGCTAATCTTTCTCGGTGGTGATGTATGAGGTAAGTATAGACCCGTAATACAGCAGTGCCAATACTAGTATTAGATGGGTAGGATTGCGGCAGAATATCCGTGGGGTGCGCTCAATGTTGGCTATGGAGGCTTGCTTTCCCAATATCTGGGAGTTTGCCCGACTATGCGGGTATGGTTCGGGGAGAGTGCTTCTGCATGCCCGCCGCGGGTTATGCAACGCACCTGCATACGTCAAAGATCTCTGTTTGGGGGCTTCCCCAATGAAAGCATCTGGTTCAAATATGAGGCTATGAGCGACATGCCGGGTCGAAGTCCCGCCGGAGTTCCCCCGGGCCGCCAACTTGAACCATGGTACAAGATATGTAAAGGCCCCTTTTTCGACACTTCTGTCGTTATGTCTGTCGTTATGGAAAACCCCCTCAATTGTAAGCACCAAGTTTATAAAAACAGTACCATCCTCTTACAACGTTGGTGAACGGCTTAGAGCTTTGACAAAACTCCAAATATCTATAAGAAGAATAATAGCACAACTGAGTAGACCACCCTGGAGTAGACTGACATTCTCCAGACTCCAATGACCGAAACACACTGAATGTAGGTACAGTACCAGGTATATACCCCTTAACAGACTAAACCACTGTGAAGCCCTACCAAGTAGATAAGGTAGTAAGTCAAGCATTACCTTACTGGTAGTAACCATTGCAATCAACAGGCCGCTTCATTCAGTTCCTCCTCAACATCAACAAATTCGACCGACATCCCCTTCAGGATCACATTCTACAAGCAGCCTCACTGATTCGACGGACATTGGCTAGCCGGGCCGGGGCTCTGTAGCACAGGTTGGAACGGATGTGCGTAGTTTAAGTTGACTGTAACCCAGCCAAGCAGCCGGCCAACATCAAGGTAGTAGGTACTGCGTGGATCGGCACGCAGCCCGCCTTTGAAGAGACCGTCGTACCCGAGGGTATCAGATCGAAGTAGGGCCATGCATGCATCCAGCCACGCCGAGCGAACCATGACGTACGTTCCCAAGGGAAGCATCCGTCCCCGGGCTGCCGGGCAGCGCTGTCAACAGGATTTGGCTCTTCATCTCGAGCACGTTTACCCCCTCCAGGCTCCCGGTCTCCCATCCCCCGCGTAAGCTGAACATTGCGCGAAGACGCGCGGTAGGGAATTAATGGCGGGAGAATATTACCGCAACCGAAATGTCGTGATCTGCATTGTACAATACGTATGTCTCCGAGTCCAGTTGTGACACGAGCTGCACATATAGCGCTGGTGCGTGCGGCAAGATGGACGGGTCGTTGACGAAGGATACCTGTGACTTGCAGAGGTGAACCAACACGGGGTGGCTCACATCACCTCAGAAACCCAGAAAACCATGCATTCAGACCGCCGGCCAGACTCGCAATGCGTACATTATAGCGAACAAACACTAGCAGCATGCTTAACGCCGTAACACCTTCCTGACCCAACCAAATAGGCCTTGCGTGTATTACTCGTCGTCCAGGATCCTGCTCGCTATCGGCCCAATAATAGGAACCTCATACCTAACGCCAGTCAGCACTCTTTCAGTGTCCCCGAACCAGAAGAGCAAAAGGCAGACCTGTCTAATGTGTCCGCGTCCCGATAAGCGTTCAACACCAACCACCCAATCAAGACAAGATCCCCCAGGAAGAACACCCAGCTCAGAAAAGTCGACCAAGAGAAGAGCAGATGCACCACGAAAAGCGCCGTAAAAAGCAGGCTGGACTGCCATGCATGAAACCTGCAACACCGTTAGTACCGGGCCTCCCTCACCGCCAACGCCTATGGCTATATCCCCCCCTCAAAACCCAATGTTAAACCCATCTCATAGGCAAGCGAGGACGCCCACCTACCTAACGTAATCACTCTTCCTCTCCAGAATAAGCAGCAATATGCCCCCCAACGGCGGCAGCGCCAAGTACGCCAGACAGGCCTCATAGTCGAGCCTCAAGCCGAGACTGGTATCAAACTCGGAAACCATGCCCTCCCTTGCGCCCAGAGCGCTGAAGTAATCCCCCATCCCACCACCGGCACCACCACCACCACCACCACCTCCTCCTCCTACCCCAACACCAGTATTACTCCCTCCCCCTCTCCCCTGCCCCCAGGGACTCCCCGAGACGGGACTCTGCTGGTACCTCCCGACGCCATCGCCCGTCCACACGCGCTGCGGCTGGGGGTGTTGCAGGGGCGGCGGGGAGACCTGAGACGGCGTCCGGTGCTGGTACTGGTTGCCTGTCGCGGGGGAGTAGACACGCCTGTTGTCGAGCGAGGTGCGCGGGGAGGCGGCGGCGGTGGCGCTGTGTGACGACGGGGAGAAGGCGCGGGTGTGTTCGGGCGGGGAGGACTGGTAGGGTGCGAAATCCATGCTTGCTCGGTTCGCTCGCTTGGAGGGGTGGAGAGTTTCCTTGATGGTGCTATGAAAGTATGGATATGGTATAGGGGCCTAAGGTGTCCGCTGAGCTTGTTCTGTCGTCGCGATGCTGGAAGGAGTCTGGCGCTGGACTGTTGCTCTGAGGTGTTGTCTCGGTGGGCCTACATCCGCCTGGATTATCAAGCTTGCTAGTGGAGGCGCTTGTACATGGCAACGTACGGAGTAGGTAGATGACGATTAGCTTCCGAAATTGTTGCCTTGATGGAAATTATCCTCAATTATCGGGCATCGCAGCGTCGACAACTGCCGTAGGCTGTCGATGACAGCTTCCTCTGCTCAACTGTTCAGGGTGTTGTCTGGTGGTCGCTGAGCCGCATTGCCCTGTTGTTGGAGGAAGGAATGACGCGCGCAAGCAGCTGTGGCATGGATCCCGTTTAGCCGACAGGGGTCATTGCAGGGACTTGAGTGGGGCAGCACGATCCTAAATGGGCAAGTATCGGTACCCGGGTACCTAGGTACTTTTCATGAGGTACTTGTACCTTTGGTACGGAGTCGTCCTACGCGGTTGGCAACCATTCCATGATTTTGTCTTACACTCTTATCAAGGTATCGGCAACCAGGCGGTGATGGCGTACAAATAAATATTGAATAAACTTGTTACAATAATGTTTGCAGTACAGGTCTAGTAATGCTGCAATACAATCGGCCAAATATCAGGCTTTCCGCAGCGGGTACTCTTACAGAGCTGAAGCTCTTACACCTCATGAGCTCTCCTTGGCTTCCTTCCCTCCGTTCTGCTCCTCTTCCAACACACTACGACGGCTCTCCATTGTGAGCCAAAGGCTCTTACCGGCACCTTCTAACGTAGTTGTCAGGCCAAGACCGGCGCTCTGGAGCATAGCGACAAGCTGTGCACGCAGGCTATCCAGACCACCCTCAATGCCGCCGACCCACTTCACTCCCTCAATGTCGAATACCTTATCCTCAACCCTTCCACCCACCAGCATGAGCTTCGAAAGGCCATTTTGAGCCGTGGGCTCATAGTAGCTGGGGTTCTTCTTCCTGCTCGGGGCCGGGAACGCCGGTGGGCTTGGGGCAAGGACGCTCAACGCAGCGGCTAGGTGGGCGGGTGATACGGCCGGTAGGGTAAAAATGGCTAGCGGCCCGACAAGCAGCGGTGAGATCTGGGCGTATATGGACGATTCCGGGACTGGGATCTCGCCCTTGGCGATGCCTTTCGCGACGTTGTACGCGGACTTGGACAGGTCATGGTTGTACACCACCTGGACCTTTTCGCCCGATGCTGAGGACACTGTCGTGGGCGCAACCTGTGAAGGGTCGTAGAATTCGACGATCTTGAGCGCAACGTCGAAGATACGCCCGCGAATCACCTGCAGCTGAGCCCTCGAAGCGATGTCGGCGGAATCCGTCCCCGGAGTAGAGACGTTGGCTAGGGCAAGCTTCAGCTCCCGTCTTACAGCTGCCCATTCTACCGCCGTGAGGTTGTTGTGTTGGAAGACGAGGATCAGGGGCGTTGAGCGGAGGAGAGAGGTATAGTTTCGGAGGAGCTGCGACTTTCGCGCGTCTGCCGGGCGGGCTGTCGGGGGCCTCGTAGGAGGGACGTAATCATCCGGTAATCTCAAGGACGACCTGGATACGGCTGCCGCGGTGGCATACTGTCTTGGAGCCAATGTCACGGCAGGTGTTGAGGGCAGGAGGGCGACGAATGGTGTGCTTGGCGCCCTCGAGGGCTTGATGACGGAGCCCAGGCCGCGCGGGACGGTATATCGTAATCTGGGAGGCATCCTGTACTGTTCACTGGTTGTCAGCATAAGAACCCCAGCGAAGGTAAGGTAGTTCGGCAGTAACAAACCTGATCCGCAGCCGCTGTTGTCGCTCTCTTGTTCAGGGTCCGCGAAATTTCGGCGTCGCCAATTGCTCGAGCAGGGGCCAACACCGGAGCCCAGGAAAGATAACTTTGACCGCCCAGATTCTGCCGGTATTACTCAATTCGGTAAGCCATTTCATCTGATATTCTGAGTGCATGTCCCATGCAAAACCCCGCTAAACGGCGGCATCGGCGCGTCGCGGGGCTGTTAAAGAGCTCTGCTCACAAAGCGACCCAGCAATGCGCGATTCTCGTCTTCCGTTCCGCAATGAGTCAACTGTTAGTTTTCCGTTCGGGCCTGGACGTGCAGAGCCTACTCTCATTCACTGGACATTCGTCGATTACCTAGCATCATTCAATTGCATCAATTCTCTCTGAACCTTACGTTAGCAAAAGCGATCTGATTGCCCCGCCGACAACATGTCGACAGAATCACCTCCCGAGCTCCCGCAGGTCGACCTCAAGCCATTGCTTGCCCGTCTCTGGCCTGTTGGGCACCCAGATACCGTAACCCCGACCGAGATTGCCGAAGCTTTATCCTACTTTTTCACAGACCAGGTGTCGCCTGTCCAGGCGGGCGCCTTGTTGATGTGCCTGCACTTCACAGGCCTAGACCGTGAAGCAGAAGTGCTGGCAAAGACGGCCGAGTGCATGCTCAAAGCAGCTGCAAAGATTGACACCTCAAAGCTTCGATCGGTCATTAAGGGACGGGCCCGGAAAGAGGGCGGTTACAACGGCGGATTGGTAATGTTTGTCCGCTCTTCTTCCTCAAGCAGGTACTAACTCCATTCTCACAGGTCGACATAGTCGGCACGGGCGGCGACTCGCACAACACCTTCAACATCAGCACGACCTCGTCAATCCTCGCATCGAGCCTCCTGCTAGTCGCCAAGCATGGCAACAAGGCCTCCACCTCCAAGTCCGGGTCCGCGGACCTGCTCAACTGCATGCAACCGCGCGCACCGCAAATCTCGCGCGTCCGCCCCGACACCATTGCCCAGCTATACTCCCAAACAAAGTACGCATTCCTCTTCGCCCCCGTCTTCCACCCCGGCATGCGCTACGTAGCGCCCACCCGCCGCCAGCTGCCCTGGCGCACAATCTTCAACCTGGTCGGCCCCCTCGCGAACCCGGTCGAGGTACCCGACACCAGCAACAACCCCCCGCTCCTAGAAGCCCGCATGATCGGCGTAGCGAGAAAGGACATTGGCCCCGTCTTCGCGCAAGCACTTCAGCTCGTAGGCGCGCGCAAGGCGCTGGTGGTGTGCGGCGACGAAGAGCTGGACGAGATCAGCTGCGCGGGGCCGACGCTGTGCTGGCGGCTGGGGCCCAAAGACCCGAGCAACCCCTCGTCCGAGACAGTGACGGAGCATTTCTTGCTTCACCCAACCGACTTTGGTTTGCCAGCGCACCCGCTGTCCGAAGTGTCGCCGGGTAAGGAACCGGCCGAGAACGCGGCCATCCTGGCGCGCATCCTCAACGGCGAGATGCCCGATGACGACCCCATCCTGCACTTTGTGCTGATCAACACTGCCGCTCTCTTTGTGGTTTCGGGGATATGCGACGCTGATACCAGCGATATGGGGCCCGGCGACGACGGGGTTGTTATCAAGGAGCGCGGTCCGGGAGGAGGGCGCTGGAAGGAGGGCGTGAGGAGAGCGCGGTGGGCTATCAAGAGCGGTGAGGCGGCGAGGCAGTGGGCTAAGTTTGTGGAGGTTACGAACAGCTTCAGCGAGTAGCTGGGGCAGAGGCTTGCATGCAGTAGTCGGCTAGGGAGCAGTTGTAGGTAATTAGGATGGATGGTTCGATATTTGCTCGATTTGCAAAAGGACGACGCGCACCATCCAACAGCAAGAGTTAACTCACGGCCGGGAAATACCTTTACACTAGCTAATCCCTCACAAGTAAGCCGAGTTCGGTCAACCTTTCTCTCTCCTGAGATACTGAGTAGTGAAGTGTCATAAGTATCGCATCCGCCAAACACCAACTCCCCTGGCTACTCCTAACCTCGGTCAGCCACGGCCTATCATAATTCCTGTCACCCTCCTATTCCCATAACATAGCCTTAGCTCTGATTCCGCTTTTTACGTCTTCGCCAATACCAACCGCTAGCGGCATGGTTGCCGCTTGATGACTGCTCTCCATCATCCTATCTTGAAAGCACGCCCCTGACAACACCCTTCAACAGCGGCTTGCCCTCAATCGGCAACTCGCCGATCCCCGTGCCCTCGCCGCTCCCATTCTCTAGCCACCGAGCAAGCAAATCATTGCTTTCTTTGGGCTTCACCGAGTCGTCGCGGGTCCCCACTGTAATGTGCGCCACTCGGTTGACACATTCCCATTTTGGCTGAGCCGGTTGGTCAGGCCTGTCGGCATTGATGTTTTCATCCTCGGGTGACGTAGGCACGAGGCGCACTACGATTGCCATAATGCGGTCGTCAAACACCACCCGCTCAAGCTGCACTTCCAGATCTCCCAGCTTCCCGTCAGGGTGGATCGCGCCGTCCGTGTCTTGGAGATACAAGTACCGCTGCCAGAGCTCTGGGTAGTCTTTGGAGGCGGCGCGGTGCATCAGTGTGACATGGAACTTGGGTTGGACACGGCGGGTGCCCTGGAGCTGTTTGAAGAAACGGGACTGCGCAGGAGGGGCGGGGGAGAAAGTCTTCTCGAGTGCTGCGAGGACGTCTTGGGCGGGTACATCGACCGACATGTACTCGAGCGGCTTCTTCTTTTTGGGCTGGTCGGCAGCCTTTTGATCCTGCTTGTTGGTGTTTTTCTTATCCCGCGAGCGGTCAGGGATGGTATGCCGCAAATCTGGCTTGTAGCCTTCCAGCGCTACGTTGATCGCTCTGTCCATAGCTTCGGCGGAGGGAATGCTAGTCATGAACTTGGGGTACAGGCGATGCAGCTCTTTGATGACGATTTCTAGGTTCTCCCTGCTTCCCCTGGCGGGGTCCAGGTCAATCACAGCGTCGAAACCGATATCGGGCTCCCTTTCGGGGTCGCAGGGCTCAAAGCGATGGATGAATCCTTCCATAATCTTCACGACACCGTCCATGTCTGTGGCTGCCTGGATTGTCTGGTGATTGTCGCCTCTTGCAAGCACTCGGTCTTGGGTAACTCGACGAATGGTGTCGATATCGTTGTGGACGAAGTGGAGCGCGACAAGTCTGGCATTCGTATGTTGGAGTTTGACATCCGTAATCAGTTGTTTACGTTCGCGTCTTTGGGCATTGTTTCGGTCGGCGAACACAGCAGGGAGTTCATCCAGTTGGTCGAGAACGGCCTTGGTGAAGCGTGGAGGACGCTGTTTACCGGTGATGTTGTCGTTCTGAACGTGCCCCCAACCAAATAAGTTCGTAAGGGCGAGACCAATCGTGGTCTTGCCGCATCCGATAGTAGCAATCGGGACGAGTATAATATCACGAGTTATCTCTGCGCCGCCATCGCGGTCTTCAAGAGTGGCGGCATCAGCACCCTTCATGTTCTTGTGCTGGAGGAAGTCATTGCGCAGTTGGATGATCCCGTGATTCTGGTTGTATAGCTTGGCCAGATTCCGGTCCGCAGCGAGGCGTTGGCGGGCGTAGAGAAGGTACTCCTCGGTAATCTTGACATGTTTCTTGATCTTGGGTTGCCTGCCGGCGATCAGCGCCTTGGTGCATTCTCGCCATTGACGATACATCAAATATGGCTCCTCAAACTTGTACTTGAAGAACCAGTCTTGCCACGGTTTCACATTCGGATCGTGCGTCATCTTGCAGCGGATAACAAAACCCTCGACGTCGCGGCCATCGTGAGCGCCAGTCTCGGCGACCTCTTCTAGGAAGGCTTTGACGTGTTTGACGTCGTGGATCACGATGAGTCCAGTCTTGATGAAGCCCCAATCTTCGGCAAATTTCTGCACGAGTGGGGATGGATAGGTCATAAACTCGGGAACGTTGATGTTGATGCCGTGCAAGTACAGGCCGGCTTTGTCGGGGCCGTAAGCCAGAATATGTTCCTCGAACTCATCGTCGCAGAGCTCAGCGACAGCGGTCGCGTTCCGCTTCCTCAGCTCACGAGCAAGGTCTTCCTTTGTCTTTCCGAGACGCTCCAGCTGCCTCTCCAAGTGCCTTTCCCCGGCACTGGCATGACTGAGTTCGGCATCTCCGCGGTCTCCAGTCGAATGTTTGCTGCAGACGAGCAGCGTGCCGTCCTCAAGGCCGCTGATGAAGATGATGCAGCCGTTCTCCTTCAGCGTAAGTTCATAGGGACCCATGGTCCTCGTCATGATGTTCTCCCAATCTGTTTCTCGGACTTCGCCCACGTTGAAGAACTTGTCATAGCCGCGGACCGCAATCTCAGGTGTGCCGTTTTGTGTTTTAGTGGTAAACAGACCGCGGGCGTAAGTGGGGAGATCGCGCCTCTTGTAGTCCCAATCCTGAAAGCGCCACGACTCGACCTGAGCTCCAGTCGGCGACCCAGCAACGGCGTACCTGGTCTTCTTGACGCTGAATCCCCCTCTCTTTCGCCCCTGTTGGCAACAGTCATTGAGGCCGCGAACCAGATTGGCAATCTCTTGCACGTCCTGGTCCCGGTAGGGAACCTTCATTCCGGCAGCATCTTTTGCGTAGTCCGTTGAGGAGGTGTACCTCGAAGCCAAGGCGCTCTCCAGGGTATCAACGGTTTCATCCATGGCTCTCGTGTGCAGTGATTTCCACGCAGTGAGACAGCTGGTGGGTGCAGAAAATGAGAGATGTGCAGCGAAGGTGTTGGAGTGGATACCCCGTTCCGTACCTCTAAGCTGTGAGGCAAGTCGGACTGTCACAGAGCCTGCTTGGTTGCGATGAAATGGTTGATGGACAAAGGACGAAAAAGTTGAAGTTGGGGCAGGGCTGATATGTACACAGGACCAAAGGGGCAAGCTCAATGGCGCTTTGATGCGTGGGCACATAAAGCAAGACAAAGGCCAACCCAAACGCCTTGCGGCAGGAGCAGTCGAAGCCGGCCAATGAGTCAACATTCAATGAAGTGCCAATCTAACCCGAGGACAGCTATGATCGAGGTCATTAAGCAGCTAAACGGTGCAACAAAGACTAAGATGTTACTCACACCGGGCCAGTAAGCATGGTAGGCAACCTTGGACCCCAGACAGTCCCCTGGAATGCTCTCGCCGGCGAGTCACGAGTTTAGCTACAATGGAATATTGGATTGGTGTTTAGCGGGGAACTTGATTGAGATGCTCTGTATGGCCCCACCTGGAGCTTCAAGGTACTCGAGGTACTGCCCCGCGCTGACATCGACGAACCCCACCAAAATTTTGCGACACCCTTCAGGCTTCAGCAAGGCACATTCTAGCCTTCAACCAATCTTTGACTGCAAGATACCCTTTGCAGCAGGAGAACGTACCTACCACATTGGCCAGGTCGAAGAGAAGCAGTAAACCTCATACACATGGCACCCAACCCATACCTGCTCGCGGCCGACAACCCGCAGGCGCTACTCTCTCTGCTTCGTGAAGACCCCTCCATAGCCACGAGGCAAGACGAACATGGCTATTCCCTTGTGCACGCGGCCGCCAGTTACAACCACCTCGACCTCCTGCGGTCCCTGGTCCGCGAGTTCAAGGTTCCAATCGATCTCAAAGACGAAGACGGCGAGACGGCGCTCTTTGTCGTCGAGACAGTTGAGGCAGCACGTGTCCTTGTCGAGGAGTTGGGGTTGGATGCCGGAATCCGCAACGCTGAGGGACAAACAGCAAGAGAGAAGATCGAGGGCGACGAGGAGTGGCCCGCGGTAGCTGAGTATCTAAAAACCCTGGAGGCTGGATCCTCAGGCACCAATGGCACGGAAAACGACGATTTGTCGGCGACCACTGGACTTCCCCCGCCGCCTGAAGGCCTGAGAGTTACCATGGGTACAATGGATGAGGCCGAGGTTGGAGAGCAGTTACCCGATCCTGAATTTCGCAGGAGGATAGAAGAGCTTGCTGCAAGGGAGGACTTCAATACGCCCGAAGGCCAGGCCGAGTTGCGACGGCTGGTTGAGGAGGCGATCAGCGGGCAGGGACTAAGTGAAGAGAGAAACGTCCGGTCTAGGCAGGACTGAGGTATCCCGAGGGCCGGACTCATTCATGCGCCTTGACCTCCCACATGAGGTACTCGCCTGGCGAATCTGGCAAACGGAGGATCGTGCACTCAGAGTTGTCCCCAGCCATACCCCTGGTGAAGGTTGTGGTGCTGAAGGAAAACCACGTCTTGGCCGGCAGCGCCGTTATGATATCGATCAGAGTCTGTCGGGACCATGACGGTGCGAGGAAACCTTGCCAGCTGATTTTGCAGATCTTGGCTTGCCGTTCGGCGCTGGGGACCTGGTAGCGAGACAGGTACGGGTCGATCTCATCCCCGACCTCGATGCGCGGAGTCTGGAGGCGAGCGAGGGATAGCCACTCATACAATCCAGTTGAGAAGTCCTCAAAGTCTTCCCTGGAGGATGGATCGATGGATTCGATAGTTGGCTTAAGTGTGGGGATTTTGACGGCAATGCCCTCCACGACGCCAGGGGCGCAGGTATAGTTGAGTGGAAAATGCCGTGAGAGCGGATCTGGGTCAGGAGCTGCAACAACCGTTAGCGGGAAGGCATATGGATTAGCTGAGGCCCCTTGGTTCCATACCGGTGGGAGCCAAGTTGCAAAACAGCCATGTAACTGAGGCGGCAAGCGCATTCTTGCTCGCGTAAACTAGCCGGTCGAAGCCTTTCTTTCCCGGAAACATCGAAGGGCTCGTGAGATCACATTCGACAACTGGTAAGGTCAGGGAACGGCACGCAAAATGTCCAAGGTACCGAGAATCATACCCCATCGAGGCTTTAGACCCCGCTTCCCCTTGACCCCTTGAGGTTTACCAACAAGCCCTGCCTTCTCATATGCTTCCTTGTCCAGAAACATGACGAGCTTGCCACTTCTAAGAGTGAAGACATTGTCGATTCCTCTCCGGCCCTCGGAAAGCATCAGAATGTTTCCTGCTTCATGTTAACCGTAACTACAGTTGATACTGTCAAGGGCCAACCTACCTTTCTTGATGTACTCTGTGAAGAATTCACCGGACAGAATGTCATGCAGTGACATGACTACCCTCTTAAACTCAGGGGCCGGTCTTTCCTTGACCAGTTGTTTCAAGGCTACATCGAACACATCTTGAGGAATAAGGAGGTCGGCCTAATACTCTAGTCAGTACGTTCAGCGACGAGAAACAAGTCAAAGAAGCGATCTGAAGGAGGCTTGCACGCACCTTGTGGACAAAATCTTGGCATGTAAGTGTTGCCCATGGCTTTGATTTGGATGGTAGTTGATTTGGGTCTAAATGACCCAATACTCCATACGTCACATAGCATTTGGAGGCCTGATATACCGCTGGAGGGTTGAATGACAGCATTTCGTTGAACTTTCAGGTTGAGAATCCGAATATTCTCAAGCAATCAACTGAGTGTTGCTAGAGGATCGTCCAGTGAAGCGCAAAATCGGGACTTTGCAGGTGTGGTTTCAGAGAGTCTCTGAACGATGATTGGTCAAAACGCTATAGCGCCCCTGAGAACCCGCTGGTTGCAAACTGCCGTAGGGCAAGATCAGGCTTAAAGCCATCTCATGGGTCAAACAGACTCAAACCAACATTTTACAACACATCGACAGTGAGTCAAGCAGGGGATTGGCGCTTCCCAACATCGAAGTCTAATAACTTGATCCTATTTCTCACAGGATGAACTGTTCCACGATACACTTAGTATCAACGGAACGGGAAACGGTCATATCGTCGAGAATAATAGTGGCTAACGCTACATAAAGCCCAACGCAGAAGATGGACTACCTCATTCGCTTCTCCCAGTCTCATGAGACGTTCCGTCTCCCGGAGATTGAAGCCTTGGCTGTGATTGAGGGCATTGACATGAAAGTTGTCTCATACAGTCTAGAAGTGAGTTGGCCTACCGAAAGCTACCTTCACCTAATACAAGGCCATCAAAACCTTCATCACCTCCTTTTCCACCCTGAACTGAACTGAACCAAGCTCAGCCCCAACCCATCCATTCCCGGATCTAACATATCCCAGTCCCCCTTCTGCATCGTCTCCCTCCCCTCATCCGCCGCCGCCAAACAACTCATTCAGCGCTCCATCCTAGCCATGTCGGTGCACGAACTCTGGGGTTCCGGCGGTGACCTCTCCACAGTCCATTCCCATGTCCGCGAGACCACTTCCCACCTCTGGGAGCGGTACATGACATGCTCGTTCAAGTTCAGCATCGACTCGTACCAGGGGTCTCGCACGGCCGACGAGAAGGTGTCCATCATCAACTCGTTTGCGTATTTGGGTTTCGCAGGCCCGATCCGCATGCGCGGGGCCGACGAGGAGTTCACGCTCTTTGAGGATTGGGAGTGGAACTCGACCCCGCTGGGCATTCCGGATCCGAAGTACTATTATTTTGGCCGGTATCTGGGATCGGGGGCAAGGGATTTGCCTAAGAAGTTGGATCTGAAGAAGCGGAGGTATATTAGTACCACGTCCATGGACGCCGAGCTTGCGCTGGTGACGGCAAACTTGGCCTTGGCTGCGCCGGGCAAGATTATGTATGACCCCTTTGTGGGCACGGGTAGTTTTCCGATTGCTTGCGCGCAGTTCGGGGCGGTGGCGTTTGGGAGTGATATTGATGGGAGGAGTATCAGGGGTGATGAGAAGAATAGGACGCTGAAGGGGAATTTTGAGCAGTATGGCTTGCTGGGCCGGTTGGGCGGCATGTTTACCGCTGACTTGACCAACTCGCCGATCAGGAGGGTGCCGCTGCGCTATGATGGCGATGGGGTGACCGGGCGGTTGTTTGATGGGATTGTGTGCGATCCGCCATATGGAGTAAGGGAAGGGCTGCGGGTGCTTGGGGTACGGGACCCCGAAAAGTGCCCTTGGGTCATACCCAAGGGAAAGGAGATGTACAAGTAAGTCCTCGCAGCCTTCACGCGTGATGCGCGGCAAGATGACGACTGACGAGGGTGCCAGGGATCCGGATTTCATTCCCCCTAGAAAGCCGTATAGTTTCCTGGCCATGCTAGATAGCATCCTGCAGTTCTCGGCCGAGACGCTGGTAGACCACGGCCGACTCTCATTCTGGATGCCGACTGCAAACGACGAGAACCAAGAAATCCCGGTGCCAACGCACCCTTACCTTGAGATTGTGTCCATCTGCACACAAAGCTTCAACAAATGTGTGTGGTCTTTGATAGTAATCATCATCGCATGTTACCTATATATGCTAATCGGGGGACTAGGGTCTCGGCGACTTATCACTTACCGCCGCATCCCTGATGTGGAGGTCGATCCCAGGGCGATGAAGGCGCGTGAGGAGAGGATATCCATCGGTAAAACAGCCGACGAGCTAAATCCCTTCCGCAAGGCTTATTTCAGTAAGTTTGAGGCCTGAAGGAATCGATCTCTCGAATCTGTCGTCAGATACCCGTCAAGGATGTACAATGGAAGAGTTGCATCCATCCCCCATGTTGCCCTCATAGCGTCCTGTCCTGCCTCAGCGTCTCAGGGCCGCAGTGAATGCGCTATGAGAAGTCTGATCCAGAAATCATGCCCCTATTCTCATTCCTCTCGTCCCATCTGATACTCCAGTAATCCGTTGTGTGTGCTGTTCTGCCCATGTCTGTGGGGATAGACCCTCCGAAAACGGCAATATGCATTCCAGAAACCGGCGCCTGTAATCAGAAATGCGACAAGAGAAATATAGTGTGATCGATCGATACGACCGGAGGCCTCGGTTATGCGGTCCTTCCCTTAGCAGGGCTCGGCCCGCGCGTGTGTGACTTCAATCCCATTGTTTCGTGTCACAATTCATCTGAACTCCATGGCGCCATAACACCCCTTGTCGTCCACGTGTCTCAGCTCTAGCTGCTGGAACCTGCCGCGTTGTTAGACTCCACATCCCATAGGGTGGTAGTAGGGGGCACGACAGAGTTGCGCTTACTTCTCGCTCTTGCTGTGAAAATAGATCCCGCTCACTTCCCCTCGTATCTGGTTGAAGCAGATATAGTAAAACCCCTCAAAACTTGCCCCGTTGATCGTCCGAACACGGTGATCGGGGACCAGGAAGTGCTCCTTCCACCGCATGAATATGTTCTCTCGTTGCGCCACATCAATCAGGATTTGCCCTCCCTTACGGGCCTGCTTAGCAAACGGCCGGAAGGCGGTGAACTTGGCCCAATGGTTGAGATCAATCTTTTCCGTGGCTCCCCATGCCGGGTGCTGTGTGATGAAGCCATATTTCGTGCCGATAATCTCGCCTTCAAAGTACGTTGTCAAGGTCGGGTGGTCGTCGGTCAAACCTAGCTCAGAGCGCTCCTAGTCAGCATACAAGCCTGCCGTCAAATTGAGAAAAGGGGGCATTGATCGTGACATGACCGACCTTGAATCTTCAAATAACCACATAGAAACGATTCCCGCAAATCCACATGCTTGATTTCAACCTCGACATCATACCGCTGCCGCTCCGACTGCTGTGTCCCCTCAAACCGGCTCCCAGGTCGCAAGAAAGAAGATGGCGGTGTTGGTATGACCCTTATGTGTGTATATTCATGGCCTAAGCCGACCAGACCACAGTCTTCCACCCACCGGGGGCTTTTCGCCAGTGGACCCCAGGCATCCATCTCCTGGACTTCTCCCATGGCCGGCGGGAAGCATTCGGTTGGTTGTCGCCTGCTCAGCGCATCGCTAGACGTTGTTCCTGGCATTTCGCTGCCATCAGGCGGGACGGCACCACTGTTGATATTCTCCCTCCGCGAAGCCACATCGGGCATTGTAAGAGCGTCTTCCTCCATATCTGGTCGCTTGTGGTTTTCGTCGTCTTGTGCAATCAACATGCCCTCAGGCTCTCGGTCCATATCCACATCACGGCCAGCCTCTTGCTCGGGTCTCGGAGATAGGGTGGCCGATCGCGACGTTGTGGGATCACTGTTCATGCTCGTGTTTGGTTGCGATACAAGATCGCGTGGGTCCGCAGAGGACGGGAGCGGGTGCCAGTCGGTCGAGGGCGCCATCGGCGGTTGCGTTTGTGACGATTGTTCTAGGGGTTGGAACTGCTCCTCAGGATCGGGACATGATGAGAAGGGGAAAGAGCGCGGCGACTGCCGATCGGTCTCGTTGGATGAGGGCGTGGGCATGACAAGCTGGCGTTCCACGCGACGTTCAGCAATGCCCGCAACGGGGTGGTAGAGAGGTGTGTGAATCGTTGTATCGTTATGCTCAAGTTGAAACAGGGTTCACGCTGAATAGGAGTCAAATAGTCCCTAACAAGGAATGCGAGCGATGGAACCAAATCACAGGGAAAGTGAGACGCAAAGACCGAGTTCTATAAGGCCGTCAAATACACGGCGGAACGCGCGGGATGGCCGACGATAATTGCCAGCGCCTGCTGAGTTTAAGCACACGAGGCTTTCGAAGCAGAGGTATGATGATGGTCTCGTGCGCTGTCGTCGCTTTGATATGGAGCATCAGTCAAGCGCAAACCGAGCGAGGGCGCGCGGATGGTGGAGGGGAAGGCACGGGCTCTGTTGTCACTAGGAATTGATTATAAGATGTGCTCGAATTGTATATGACGCCGACGAGATGTCTCTGTGGTCTGGTAACCGTAAACTTGACGCGCCGGATTATAGTATGGTACGAAGTCGGACGGGAGGTTCAGTTAAGCAATGACGACGTCTGCATTGGGTGATTGCCCCATCCATTTGTGGAGGGGATTACACTTTAACGTCTAAGTGGAAGGGACCCTTTCCGGCGACCACCTCCGTACCACAGCATCAATCAAGCACAACTTGGCACGAACAGTCGTGGGTCTTGGCAGGCGCGGTAAGACCCGCTGCGCCTTGAGTTAAGCTTACCTAACCCCCGACTCTCTGCAGAAATGCACGTGTCAAATTGTCAACTCAACCACGCAGTCGGACGGCAACAGTGCGATTTAAATCACCGGTTTCCTGGGATTTACTAATTATAACCCGGCCTAACTGTGACGAAGCCTATTTTTGAAAACACCTGTTCCATCCACTTGTCTGCGGTACCACGAATTTTAAACGGCCTATCCTCTTCGATTGATAGTCCCGAGATGGCGCTCCAGATGTGTAGGACTCGGAAACACCCGGGTCCATAAGTGAATGGATTCTATCGGAGGCTCTGCGTCAATACGGAGATCTGCACCGACTCAAAGCCAGGAGCAGGATAGGGGCTGCCAACCGTCTCTTTCCCCAGATACCCTCCCCGCAGCGACAGCCCCCTTTGTCATATTGGCGGACTTTGCCCTAACCATTTCGATCTGCGAACCTTCTCGCCATGCCAAACACCGCCTAGTACCAGAGGTTGCCGAAGAACGATATCCCAGACTGCTCCAGTATATGTTCGGATCTAATTCGCGAAGTACTTCAAGGGGTAACGAGGTTCGCTTTTGAGTTCTAGTCCGGCTGCGATCAACCGAGCAGCAGCGGGCCGTACCGAGGCCCTTTAAATGATCAAATGGGCTTGATCTTGAAATGTAACGCGATTAGGCTAAAGACCAGCGCCTTGAGATCCTGGACGAGGTAATAGAAGACCCGAAGACCTTCAGGATCCGCCGACTCGGTCACGTCGTTGATTGAGCCAATCTTCGCAGTCTGCAAGATGTTAGCAAGGATTCCGGCCATACGAGGGCGTCGCATATACCTCGAACGAGATATGGTCGTTGCCCAACCGAATCTCCAGCTCCTGCCTTCCATCTTTATTCTTGGTAGGCCATTTTGCGTCATCTTCCCT
This sequence comes from Canariomyces notabilis, assembly GCF_033297395.1. Lineage (NCBI taxonomy): Eukaryota > Fungi > Ascomycota > Sordariomycetes > Sordariales > Chaetomiaceae > Canariomyces > Canariomyces notabilis. The sequence goes on from NW_027041842.1 coordinate 47,921, forward strand.
GGTCATCGTTAGCATCGAAGCTCCAAGCTTTGCGTAAGCTGCTGGCCATACTTCATAATTTCGCTTTCCTTCACAATGCGCTTGATCTCATCAATCACGATAGAGCTCACAAACACTGCAGCAAGACGCGCTGGTCAGTGGGGTTGGCTTGATTCCAGGGATTTGAGATGCCCGTACTTTCTTTCCTGATCAAGCTATCGTTCCTGTAGTTCGAGTTGTTCGCATAGCGGGCAGTAGCGCTGCGGCCATCCCCGACGACACGGAAGTCAAATTCTTTGCGACGCGCGGATAACGTTAGTCGGCAAACAAGGTGGGCTATTGGGTGTTAGGCAGCGTACCGAGAAACTCATGCCCGAAGCGACCTTGGTGGCCCGAACTAACACGACCAGTCAGTACCGATGATAAGAAGGCATGGGAAGACGGAAGCATACTAATAGCGGAGATAAAAGGGCTCGCTTGTGTTTGACATCGTAGGCAGTTAGGGCGGATTGCGATGTGGACGTCTCAAAGAACTGCGAATCCTCGACCTCAATCTTGAAGTCGCATTTGGCCCAAGCAACGTTATCCGGCATGGGGAAGCCACAGCGGGGCAGAACCCCACCAGCAGCCAAGTCCAGCCTGATCTTGGCATTGCACGTGACGGCAGCACCTGTCGGGCAGCTGGCAGGAGAGCTGCTAGTCAGGCTCGTAATGCCACATCTCCCATGCAACTCTACCGTCGCTTCGATATTGTTGATGGACTGCATCAGGGGGTCGCTGTTTTGGCTCTCAGCACCAATTCCCTACTTTACGCAGGTGATGCTCCGCCCCTTCAGACTGCTAGCGGCCACCAAACAACCCACCGCCGTCGCGCGCACCTCTTGATCCTTCGGAAGAGTACTCCATCCCGGGGGACGCGCACTTGCGTAGGCTGCAGGAGCTCAGGAGCCATCCGCCGCCTCTCCTATTAGCGAGTTCGACTACACCGTCAATCGTTCCCCATAGCACACGCAAACCCGCCGGCCGACCTCTTCCCCCAGTTCCTCCCGCAGCCTCCCGCCCGCACGCTGCCCATCATGTCGTTCCTCGACAATGCCTACAGCTTGGTCAAGGATAGTGCCACCGAGGGCACGCCGACCTTGACAGAGCTGCGAACCCAGCTCGAGAAGGGCACGGACGAAACAAAGGTCGAGACCATGAAGCGCATACTCACCATCATGCTCAACGGAGACCCCATGCCCCAATTGCTCATGCACATTATTCGATTCGTCATGCCCTCCAAATCCAAGCCACTTAAAAAGCTTCTCTACTTTTACTACGAGATATGCCCCAAGCTCGACGCCCAGGGGAAGTTGAAGCAAGAATTCATCCTAGTATGGTGAGGTGCCCTGCACCGATCGACGGTGCTAACCAACGTATTGACTAAACCCTACTAGTAACGGCATCCGGAACGACTTGCAACATCCGAACGAGTACATTCGAGGAAATACGCTGCGCTTCCTCTGCAAGCTCAGGGAACCTGAACTGCTGGAGCCTCTCCTCTCCTCGGCGCGCGCTTGCCTCGAACACCGCCATGCCTACGTACGGAAGAACGCTGTTTTCGCCGTGGCCTCCATCTACCAACACTCGCCCTCCCTCATTCCCGATGCCGCCGAGTTGATTGCTACATTCTTAGAAGGCGAGAGTGACCCGACGTGCAAGAGGAACGGGTTTGCCGCACTATCCAGTATTAGCCACGACAAGGCGCTAGCATACCTGAGCACGGTCTTCGACGGCATTCCGAATGCAGAGGAGCTCCTCCAGCTGGTCGAGCTTGAGTTCATTCGGAAAGATGCCGTACAGAACTCCCAGAACAAGGCACGTTACCTGCGTCTCATCTTCGATCTTCTCGAGGCGAACACCTCTACAGTAGTCTACGAGGCAGCTTCCTCGCTAACGGCGCTCACCAACAACCCTGTTGCCGTCAAAGCTGCTGCTGGCAAGTTCATAGAGTTGGCGATCAAGGAGGCCGATAACAACGTTAAGCTTATTGTGCTGGATCGGGTAGACCAACTCCGCAAGAGAAATGAGGGCATTCTGGACGACCTAATTATGGAGATCCTACGTGTTCTTTCGAGCACCGACATCGATGTGCGGAAGAAAGCATTGGATATTGCGCTGGAGATGGTATCAAGCAAGAACGTCGAGGAGGTTGTACTCCTTCTGAAGAAGGAGCTGTCCAAGACTGTCGACCAAGAATATGAGAAGAACAGCGAATATCGCCAGTTGCTCATCCATTCCATCCACCAGTGCGCGGTCAAATTCTCCGAGGTAGCCGCCAGCGTTGTCGAGCTTCTTATGGACTTCATCGCCGATTTCAACAACACCTCCGCTGTTGATGTTATCAACTTTGTCAAGGAGGTTGTCGAGAAGTTCCCAGCCTTACGGCCAGCGATTGCGCGGAGGCTGGTTGACACCCTCAGGGAGGTTCGTGCAGGCAAGGTATACCGGGGAATTCTCTGGATCATTGGTGAATACTCTCTGGACGAGAAGGATATCCGGGATGCCTGGAAGGGTATTCGGGCCAGCCTTGGCGAGATTCCGATCCTGGCCTCGGAACAGCGGTTGTTGGACAATATGGATGACGAGGAGAACAAGGAACAGGAGCAAGTTAATGGGCATTCTAAGCCTGCGTCAGGGGGCTCGAGAAAGGTTCTCCCCGATGGGACATATGCTACAGAGACAGCTCTCACCAGCCAGTCTGCTGCTGCTGCCAAGTTGGAGGCCGTGAAGTCTTCTCAGAAGCCGCCCCTGAGACAATTAATCTTGGATGGCGATTACTATTTAGCGACTGTCCTCTCTGCCACCCTTACCAAGCTCGTCATGCGCCACTCCGAGATCTCATCAGAGACGGCTCGCACAAACGCTCTGCGGGCCGAAGCCATGCTCATCATGATCTCCATCATCCGAGTTGGTCAGTCCCAATTTGTCAAGGCGCCGATTGACGAGGACTCTGTGGACCGTATCATGAGCTGCGTGCGGTCCCTAGCCGATTTCCAGGAGCACAAGGAGCTGGAGACGGTGTATCTTGAGGATACAAGGAAGGCGTTCCGGGCCATGGTCCAGGTGGAGGAAAAGAAGCGTGCGGCCAAGGAGGCATTCGAAAAAGCAAAGACTGCCGTCCAGGTTGATGATGTTGTCTCAATCCGCCAGCTGTCCAAGAAGAACGGTGTTGATGGCGCCGATTCCATCGAGCTCGACCTCGAGCGGGCAACCGGTGGCGACAGCAGCGCGGCTGAGGATCTATCTGGCAAGCTCAGCCGGGTTGTCCAGCTCACAGGCTTCTCAGATCCAGTCTACGCCGAAGCCTACGTCAAAGTTCATCAGTTCGACATTATCCTCGACGTGCTGCTAGTGAACCAGACGACCGACACGCTGCAGAATCTCTCCGTCGAGTTCGCCACGCTCGGTGATCTCAAGGTTGTGGAGCGGCCAACGAGCCAGAACCTCGGGCCACACGACTTCCACAACGTGCAGTGCACCATCAAGGTGTCGTCGACCGACACGGGTGTTATCTTTGGCAATGTTGTGTACGAAGGCGCTCACTCAACCGACACGCACGTCGTCATCCTGAACGACCTGCACGTCGACGTCCTTGACTACATCCAGCCGGCCACGTGTAGCGAGACGCAGTTCCGTACCATGTGGACCGAATTTGAGTGGGAGAACAAGGTCAACATCAACAGCAAGGCCAAGTCGCTGCGGGATTTCCTCGACCAGCTCATGGCCTGCACAAACATGAACTGCTTGACGCCCGACGCCAGCCTCAAGGGCGATTGCCAGTTCCTCAGCGCGAATCTCTACGCCAGGAGTGTGTTTGGTAAGTGGTCACAAGAATTGATTCATCCGCGCTACAAGGCATGTATAGAATAGGCCAATGCTAACGAGCCAACCCCAACAGGCGAGGACGCTCTAGCCAATCTCAGCATCGAAAAGGAGGGAGAAGACGGCCCCATCACTGGCTTCCTCAGGATACGCAGCAGGTCGCAGGGCTTGGCCCTGAGCCTAGGCTCCCTCAAGGGGCTGAGCAAGATCGGCACAGCTGCTTAAGCGAGGCGAGCGTACTGTTTGTCCAAGCCCACATTGGATTCTGGTCCAGGACCGTACCTCCCTCGGTTAGGTAATTTATCTGGGCAGACGGACCCAACGGTGAGCCTGGGAAACGTTAATCCCTCTCGTCCGTCGTCGGGCGGAATCGGGCGTGAACGCGGGGTGGTGCTTACGAGGGTGATGTTTACGAAATGCTAGTGTGGAGGGGTTTGTTGGGAGTCCAGGTCGAAGGAAGTCGATTCCTGTGAGGAGCTCTGGACACTGGTTGAGGTTGTGGTGGCGGTGGTTATGACAGGGCAGGTTCTCAAAAGGCGGCCATGCCATACGCAAATGCTTAGACGTATGTTAAATCTTTCTGTCTGGTAGCCTGGTTGAGTCGGGTAAGTTTATTTTAGATGAGGATGAGGATGTAAAGGAACAGCAAGTCCCCATTCCCATCTGCAACATTTCATCCCGTGTTTGACGATTGCATTTTAGTTGTTGCTGGGCCAAAGAGTAAGTGTCCCAATCGGGAGCATGGTGGAAGAAGTTGAACCGAAACAAGCTTGGTCATAATATGGCCATTCCATTGCACCATCCATCTGTCAGCTACGAGCTTCGGTGTGAGCAGAGAAATTTCGATTAGATATTGTTGCCCGGGCGTTAAATTGGCAGGCAAGTCCCTAGGCGTAGTACCTAGGCGTAAAGTGTGGCGTGGAATACATGACATGAGAACATGAGATTGAATAGAGGTATCCTCCCCCAGAGAGCTCACACCAACCGACCCCTTCAAACTCCAGTCAACTGAGTGAGATACGAGAGACTTGACACAGATCAGATGTGCCTCCGCAGGGGAGTCATGTGTTGAGGGAGAAAACAAAAAGACAAATTTGGGTATGGTGCCGCCGTCGCCGCCTGACAAAGGGGGTACAATACGCCGAGAGATGCGAGGCAAGACAAGACATGACAAGACATGACAAGACAGGATGGGACATGACAAGATAGGATGGGAAACAGCAGGGGGATAGGATTGATGTGGGATGGAGGGATGTGCTTCTTTCTCTCTTTCCGGGGAAGCTTCGTGATGATATCCGCATATCCGCAGGGCAGTGGGCTGGTTCAACAGGATGTTGCACAGCCCGTGATATGCCTCAATTACAAGAAGAGTCGCCTCGTGGTGGAGATCGGAGTTCGGGCGAGGTATTTCGTGGGTTCAGTCCGATTCGATTCGGGGAGCTTCAATCCCGTATCTCAGCCGTGAGGTCCGACAGAGATGTGGTGACGATGACATGAGGAAATTGGGCAAGTTAAAGACTGGGGGTATGTCGAAGCATCGTGGAAGTTCCGTTCCCTCGACAAGACGTTGAGGGGTAAAGGGCTTGCGTTTAATGTGTGAGAGGTTGTGTAGGCGGAGCAAATGACGAGGCGGAAGCTGTAGATTTCTCCTCCGAAGAAGAACGCGTTGTCGCTCGAGGTCAAAGTACCGGCAGGAGGTCGCACAGCTCATTTTGTCTCTCGTGAACACCCGAGACGAACAAGAAGTCAAGCTGTTTGGTGAACCAGCCCCGAGAAAGAGTCAGGCAGGCGCTGAGGGATGTCATGAGAGCCTTCGAAGATACGTAGAAGGGTCTAATGGGAGTGAGGGGCCTCGACTGCAGCTGGGCAAACAGTGTCCCTACCGGTTGAACACAAGGGCGTTGACCACATGCCCTTGCTTCCAGCCCTGCGCTAACAGCGGGGTATTCTCCTTTAGGATCTTGCCCATGTAGGCGACGCGTATCCTCTTGGTTGAGTGCAGCTATGAAAACCCATCAGCGGATGCCCGGCATCATGTAATCCCCGAACAACAACATCTCACCTGCGCCTCCTCTGCAATAAGCCTAGCAAGGTACCGAACGGTGTCGGCCTTGTCCACGGCAACATTGACGTCCTTGGACCCATCGCTCAGCCTAGCCTTGACGGTGATTTGATCCCGTATGTCGACGACCGCCTTGCCTTTCTCCTCACGGCGCCGCTCGGTCTCGTCGTCTGGATCGTGTCTCCCCTCAATCGGTTCCTCACCCTCAAGGTCGGCCTTGGAATCGTCAAGATCATCATCCTCCGTCCCGCCAGGCCTCCACACCAGATTTGTAGGATCCGATACGATGTGATGTGGAAGCTGGTAGTAATTCCCAAATGCGTCGTACGCCCCGTTATATAAGTCTCCAGTTGGCAGGGTGATGTCGGCCGCATCGAGGATACTCTGCGCTGTTGCCAGAGCCACAGCCGGGTCTTCCTCGCTCGGCCCATCGTCCTCGCTCACTCGCCGGGCCGACTGGCCGTTGCGGGCAGCCTCGTCGGCGATCCAGAGTATCTCGAGTGCGGCGTGCAAGGTCTGCCATACTTCCTGCCTTCCCGTGACTCGCGTGTCGAAGAACTCGACCCGTTCCCGCCGGAGGGCGACGGGGGTCCATTGCCGGTCGTGACTGGTCCATTCATGCCGTCTAAGGGGCCTGTTGATATGCTGTGCCAGGGGTTGTTGGCTATGTCTGCCCCGCCCCCGTCGTGATGCAGAGCCAGGGGAGAGAGCGGAGTCATCATTTCCTGCGTGAGAGCCTGGCGCGCCGGCCGCTGAGGGCGCTTCATTGATCGCTCGGGCGGAGCCAGAGCTGGCGCCGCCAGGGTATGGGGAGTTGGGACCCCCGTCCCGAGAGAGGCAGCAACCCTGGTGGTAATGGTCAGCAAATTTGTTGATCGGGGGAAAGGTAGGCAAGCATAGCGAATAAAACGCATGAGTAAAGGACGCAACGGAGAAGTGCTCTCCGAGCATCCTTGGAGCAGGACTTGGGGATTGGCCGCGCGCTAAGAAGACCACAATCCAGAATCATACCATTTTGTCCCGCTGCGGAGCGGTGTCCGCTACAGACAGCCCGACGCTGTTGACTTCGCACACGTTTTGGCCGCTCGATCCAACCGTCTAAATAGCTAATTCATGACGGCAGCGGAGCGAAAGCCGACTTAGGAGAGGGAGGCCAGGTACGCAGCGGTCTCTTTGGAGTCTTTGCTGAGGCTTCTCGTGTTTCCCGATGACCGGTTCCTACGCGGTGACTAGGCCCGGCCCTTCAATGCTTAGTGAGGTGGAGGAAATAAAGTGTCACCAGCCGACCGTTTGTTAGTTAAACAGTAATCTCTCTTTTTTTCCCTTTCTTGGCTCTGAGACAAGACCCCTCATATCAACATGCACGGCAGGTAATCCGAGTAATACGTTGCGGGCTCGTCTTTTGTGACTCTCTTCCCGCCCGCAGTCCGCTGATAAGTTGTCGCTCGTGGAGTTGAGTAGCTCCCCACCGCCCCGGGGCCTGGCCCGCTTGCGACCGCTCAGTGTTCGGCTGAACAACCCCACTGCGCCGCCGGTGTCTGTGAGGGGGGGGGCCAAGCCGTGACCACTCCGGATGTGGATGCGAACTAACTATCTTTGTACGATACCTTAACAAATATGACAAACTTGTCGAAGTTGATGCCAATGCATCTCCAATTGCTGGTGGATGTCGCTCGCATTAGTTGAAGGGGATGGATTGGAGGCTTTTTGTGGCCTTTGCGCCGGCGTTGGATTACACCGTCGACGAGTAAATGACGTTTGTGACGACTGGCCGCCGGATGCCGGATGGAAATGTACACAGTACGAGTACAAAATTCATTCAGTCGCCATTTTGCCAAGCATCCGATTTGATCAACCAATGGCGGCTTGCCTGAGATTACATATGTAATTAAGGGGAGAATGGGTTGAGTCATATAACGGGGCACTAGTACGGAGTATCTAGACACTGATTCCCTTCTCAACTTCATCAGTTTGAGCCTTTGAGGTCAGGCATAGTTGACAGTGCGAGCGATGTCGGGTCTGTCGTCTGCTCATCCCTTACTCCATAGTGTACAGAGTATTGCCACTGCAGTCCTACCTAACTGAAACTGCAGGTATGCTGTGCCGCTATCCTTAACCTGGGGAGACTTGAAACTCAGATATCACTTTCCCATCCCATCTTCTGGCTTTCACTGCAGCTGCTTTGGATGTTCGTCCATTGCTTCGGTCCTTGCCTTGTTCAAACCTCAAGCGTGGCGGCAGTCTTGCTCTGGGCTTTCGAGAAACTAGCTCGCCAGCGCCCCGGATGCCTCGAAGCATCGGTGCATATCCTGTTGTGATATACCCCCCAATGCTGACTGCCTTCCGGAATCCCGCTGCCGGACAACCCATGAGACCCGCAGACTCACCATAAGAACCCCCTACACCGGGCAGTTTTACACAAGCACTTCGTCATGTCCTTGATCATCGACGGGTCATGCGCGTCGCTGTCCATCGTCTCTAGCCCATCAACATAGTCGAAGGTGAGCTCCTCCCACGCTGGGATATCCCGAATGGCAAAAAGCGCCAGGTCGTGAATGTGTTTGTCGGCGTGATCCCCGACGCGTGCAAAAATGCGCATGTTGGGGTCGCAGCTGTGATTGATGAAACGAGTTGGTCCGCTCATCCATTCTCCGTCAACCTCGAGTGGCGGCGCCGCCAGAAGAGGATCGAGAGACTCCGGATCTGAGAATTTGTCAAGAGCAAAGAGGTAGACATCCTTGCGTCGTGATATCTTAGATTCGCGGCGCCTCCTATCCGCCTCCTCGCACGTGATGATTTCGCCGAGGTATCTGTCCACGAATTGGCCCTTTTTGATATCGACGGGGCATCTGACGCCCCAGCCTCGGCGATCCGATGTCCGGAAGATCTGCAGCGGCACCGTCCGGCCTCGCTCCACCACTCTGTTGGGGCACTGCGAGGAGCAATTGCAGCCCCCGTGGCACTCGTAGATGGGTTCGCGGCTGTGGAGAATCCTACTCCTCAACAAGCCGGCCTTGGCCCCGCTCGAGTAGTATGCGAAGCGCTTTCGTCGCGCCCGAGCACCGTTTCCGTCATCGGCCTCCTCGTCGCTGTCCGGTGCCATTTCGTCAAGGCAGTGGCATGTGTTGTACATGCAGTCCTCGTCGTCGGTGCAGTTACACCCCGCCCGGAAGGAATCCTCAGCCACAGGGACATCATCGGCAATCACGGAATGGTCGATGAAGCGAAACTTGGGGTTTAAGACCTCCTTGTCCACATCGTTGACGATCGTGATAGGTAGCGTGGAATGGGTCGCAAACGAACGGATCTGGCACCAGTGGCAGTTCTTTTTCTCTTCTGGATCAACCTGAGAGAGAGGGTCAGATAGGGGCGACCTGAGACGAGCATCACGTCATACCTCTGGCCGGCCGTGGTTGAAGAAGTGATTAGAAGTAGCAGCTTCCATTTGGTGTCAACTCGGCATTGCGAATGGTTGCCTGTGGTTTTTCGCGGAACCTAACCAGCAATTGGGGTTTCCGAAGGCGTCCAACGAAGGTTTAATTACTACGAGCTTGGCCAATTCGAGTGGCACCTGGGGGGCAAAAGAGCTGCTTTCGGTTTGAAGTGGGACGCGTCGCCAGTCGAGGAGACGCGACCTTGCAGGGATCTTAATCGACCCTACCCACTGCAAGCGCCATTGATCTTATCTAATGTGGGGTTATCTTAGGCACGTGCACAACTTGGCATGTTAACGACTTCGTTCCTCACTGCGCATCGATAACGATGATGCTTCCAGGAATCCGGGTCGTTCACCATTTAACACGCCAGAAACCAAAGCAGCATCCAGGATACACTCTATAACATAAATTGATAGGGTTTCTACCCTATGACCTCTTTCAAGAGTCGACAAGGGAATGTGTTCAAGTTTATTCACATATGCACCTCTAGGAGGGAAGAAAAGGCCTGATTGAAAGAAGGATTTGGATGAAAGAGAGAAAGAGGCAATCGAGAGAATGACGGGAAGGAAGGAGAGAAGAAAAAAAGGTGACAGATCAAGGAATCGAACCCAAAAAAGAGGGTATGAGCCTGGGCAGAAGTTTGGGACAGTAACATTCGTCGACCAGAGCTTGTCCAGGGATTTTCTCAACCCTGCACCGGAACCGCTACACCACAACGCCGTTGGAAGCATAGCAGTTCCTGTTGAGGACTGCTCGCTTGAACTTCTCTATATACCTGGTGCCACCACTCACCAAATAATTCTTCCCTTCCTTCCCGCCAACCCACACCTTGTCTCGGCGACAGGGAATAAGCAGTATCATCTGAAGCTCTCAAGACTCAAGACCCAATCTGCTCGCTAGCTCAAGCTGCTTCAGCCCCGATTCCTGTCCAGAAATTCCCCTCACATCTCTGAGGTGCGTTGCTGATAGCTTTGGTAGCCGATCGATAGACAAGCCTTAAATACTAGCAGTGACTTCTCCAAACTCAAGATCATGGGTCTCATTCTCAACAAACAGGCCTATCTCCGTCTACTTCGTTTCGGGAGACGGACCCCAGATATTCACCACCGCCCCGACGGAAACTCCAGCGACTCCAGGCGCACTATAGCGTAGCACTTGGCTCAGGATATTCAGTGCCTGATTCCCCAGAAACAGCGGTGCCTTGATCTTCTGTGCCTCCTCCATCACCGTCTGTAGCCTCTCGGCAAATTCACCAAGATGAGGCTCGCCATCCCCCGCAGTCCACTTTCTCGACTCGCCTTTCGCCCGGAGACCCTTAATAAGCGTCGGCCCAAACTTCTTAAGCACGGCACTGCTTCCGGCGGCGTCAACGCACAGGTCAAGCACCTGGTCGAGGTCCAGGCCCAAGTGATGAGCAAAGGAGAGCGACTCTGCAGCCGAGCACAGCAAAATCCCCTTAAGCAAGTCAACCACCAGGGCTAATTTCTTTTCATCCATCTCCGTAGGACCCGGTGCATTTGCCTTTCCTTCGGTGTACAACCGGACAAGGCTGCTGTCATCATCCAACGCGTACCCTTTTCCCATCGCGGTGAAGTACGCCTGCTCAGCGACACCCGTCATTAAAGTTGTGAACCGCTTCCTCCGCCCTTCGGCTGTGATGATGCTGGTGTCCTTCATAATGATCTGGACCGCGCTGGCCACGGGCTGGAACTCGGTGAGCATCCTAGGTGAGCGATGCTCAAACATAAAGTTCCATGCCTCCGACTCAGGCCTGGCGATATGTTCCTGTGTCTTGGCTAAATCCAGACCCAGGTGATGGGCAAACCCCATGGCTTCGCTCGCCGCCAGGATTTGGCACGCCGCCAGCACCTGATGCACCATCTTCATGTTGCTCCCAGCGCCGACGCCGCCCTTGACGATATACAGCTTCTTGGGATCCGCCAGTTTGTTGAGCAGCGGGTGCGCCTTCACAATTGCCGAGTAAGAGCTGCCTGCCATGATAGAGAGCGTCCCATCTGCGGCACGCGCCGCCCCACCAGACACTGGGCAATCAACCAAGAGAATGTCACCGCGGCCGATGGCTTGGAGTTGTTTTTCTAGTGACTGGACGTAGTCGCATGGGACGGTAGAACATAGAAGCAACACTGCTTCCTGAGGCAGGGCTGGCGCCGCCGGATCCGGGCCGTCGAGGAGTACCGACTGTACTTGTTGCGCTGTAGCAACCATGCAGACGCAGTAGGGCTTGCCGGCGACTGCCTCGGATGGTTTCGTTGCGGTTTGGCCGCCCGCGGCACTGAACCGCTCGAGAGTCGGCGCCCACACGTCAAATCCAGTGACCTCGTGCCCCTCCTTCAGGAGGTGGGTGGCCATCCCGAACCCCATGGCACCGAGGCCGATGAAGGAGACGGGTTTCTTATCACGGTCATCGCCGCTGATTCCCATGATTACGGGGTTTGACTTCTGTCTCGCTGGCTTTGATATGCTACCGAGGTAGTATAGTGCTGTACGTGTCTGCGCCGACGAACAATCCGGGACGGAGGCGGCAGTGGACTTCACAAGCAAGCAATCGAGTGGTGTGAATTGGAGCTCTCCGATTCAACAGCTAGACTTCGCAAGACAACCTGGCTGAGAACAGTGCTCAATTCAACGCGACATCATGACTGCGATGGCCAGCCGGATCTCGTGTCGTATAATACCGAATACCCCGAAACCGGCTGAACTTCCAAGGGGTGAGTGACCCCACAACTTTCCAACGTTGCTCGACTCCCCCGCTCCAAGACTCGCATCATGGAGTGTTGACGATCCTTTCATAGCCGGGGACACCAATTGTGACAGGCCCTCAACCCCACTGTCACTACCGGCTAATGTGGATGTGTCAACTCCTGTTCTCCCCGCCCGCTCATCAGCCCTAGTGTGGGTGTAACCCAATTGAGGAATCCGAACGGCGAACGGGACCTCCCCCTCGACTAGCTGTTAAGTAAAAGTCCGGCAACCGCCAAGGAATCCTCGGTATTTAGGATCTAAGATATTAAACCAGCTCGGGAAACACTCGCAGCACAGCACTCCGTGTCTTGGCCGTCAACCCAAGCCAAGCCTCTCCATCCCGTCTCAATTTCCTCAGAAGCTATCTCGAAGAGTTACTCATTCGTCATGCCACGACCGCCACTCGCCGAGAATAGGTCCATGGCCATTCTCAATAAAGCCAAGGCCGAGGGATATGCCGTGCCCGGCATGTGCTGCTACAACATCGAGTCCATCATCGCGACTGTGAGGGCCGCCGAAGCCGCTCGCTCACCGGCCATGGTGCTGCTGTTCCCCTGGGCCATACAATATGCAGGCGATTCGCTGGTCAAGGCGGCAGCCGACGCAGCACATTCTGCCAGTGTGCCAGTCTCGCTGCACCTGGACCACTGCCAGACCCCCGAGCTCGTGCGGCGGGCGGCAGACATACCAGATGGCTTTGACAGCATCATGTGCGACATGAGCCACTACGAGAAGGAGGAGAACCTGCGGTTAACTGCGGAGCTGGTCAAGTACTGCCATGAGCGCGGCATAGCCGCCGAGGCCGAGCCGGGACGCATCGAGGGAGGAGAGGACGGTGTCGCCGAGACTGCGGATTTGGAGGGTCTTTTGACCACGCCCGAGGAGGCCGAGGAGTTTGTCGCCACGGGCATCGACATGCTGGCGCCGGCGTTTGGGAACGTCCATGGAGAGTATGGGCCGCGGGGCATCCAGCTGGAGTATGATCGCCTGCAGAAAATCAATGAAAGGGTTGGTGAACGGGTTAGGCTGGTGTTGCACGGCGCGGACCCGTTTGATGAGACTATCTTTAGAAAGTGCATGGCCGGCGGCGTGACCAAGGTCAACATCAACAAGGGCATGAATAACCACTATGCGCGGGTCCAGGAGGAGATGCGCGGCAAGCCGCTTACTAGTGTCATTGAGGCGGGCACCAATGCCATGCAGAAGGCTATTGAGCAGTATATGCACTGGTTGGGGAGTGCGGGCAAGGCATGATGGGATGCTTCATGGTACTAGTAGTAGACAAATTGTCGACTGTATGTACAATTCAGGTCGGGATCCTCCTGGAAGACTCCTCCTGGAAGTACGGGGTCCAGGACACCCACCTATGAGTTGATCACCACATTTTTCTATGGACACCGGCCCATTTAGTGATAGAAAAAGACAAATACAAGCCTGGTTGCAGCATTTGAAGGAAGACTCATCTCCCAAAGAGCGCCAGGAGTCGTGTCGAACCTATTATATTCTCCGTAGGCATTTTTTAAGGAAGGAAACACCAGTCACTCCTAGCGAAACCTACATAGAATCCCCTCGGAAGGGAAGTAGCGCACGCACATGACCCGCACTCCCGCACAATTTGAATTTCGGACCTCAAATAATTATCTCGGGTACACAATCCGCCGACCCAACATGGAAGGTCTTGAGCAACTTACAACCTACATGGCAGACAACAGCCCCCTGATCGCAACCATGGCACCCCATGCGCCCGGATCTGGGGGAAGTTCCCTGCCTTCGGGGACAGAACCGACATAGGTGGCCCTTCCCAATCTCGGTTTCAGCTTCTTGGTTGCCTCAGATCCCTTCACCGCAGCAGAAACGCTATCTTCGAAGCTCTGCCTGGCTTGCATCGTTTCGGCAAACGGGATCAGCGTGTCCATCACGGTGCGGTCGCCGACTTTGGCTGGAGTGTACTGCTCCAAGTGGTGCAACGCAGTTGCCAATGACTTTGACCACACCGCGACTGGGCCTTCGGTCTTGGCCAGATCGCTGTTCTCCTCGACCGCCGTCCGCAGCGAAACAAAGAAAATGCCCAGAATACCGCCCAGCGTTCCGCCCATCTTGCTCTCGACAATGTCCTCCAGTTCGGTCAGCACCTCGACTACTGACCCCCTGGCAGTGATCTGCTTTGAGTCTATCGCGGATAACAGGGCATTTGCCCCCGTCTTCAGCGTGAGGCCGCAGTCGCCGTCTCCCATGACAGTGTCCCACTTCGTCAGATCTGGCTCGGCCGAAATCAATGCCTCACAGGCACCGCGGAGCATCTTCTCGAGTAGTTCTGGGTCGATTTTGAGATCCCTTGTATCGTCCACCCTCTTCTTCACCTCAACAGGTGGGAGAGCGAGCTGATCTGCTCGCCTTCGCCGGTGCACGTGATTCTGCGATCCGGCAACTGCTTCCCACGCAGTATCTGTCCTGGTATCGAGGAAAGCCTTGATTTGATCCAGCGAATACGAGCTACTGGCCGCGACCCCTGAAATGTTGATGACTGTGACGGAAAATGCCGGTGCGTTGAGGGATGTCTCCAAGCATCCCGCATACACTCGAACGGGTTCCATGTTCCAGTCTCTCGATAGCTGTTTGAGAAGCTCGTCGACCAGGCCGCCGAGCTCAAGGTTCGACATTCCACCAAAGTTGCTGACGAGCAATACCGTCTCGTCTCCGGGCTGGAATTTCACATAGCCTCTTTCGGGGTCCCCCTCATCCAGGCAGTACGTCAGGATCTCCTTCACCAGGCCTTCTGCCGAAGGCGCCGGTGACAGTTTTCTGTATCCAGGCTCGTTGTGCGGACCGGTGCCGATTTCCACCTCGTTCTCAGCCAGCGCGCCGTGCTCAGTCCGGCCAGGAACATGACAGTGGTCCAGCGTGGCGGCTATGCTGACCATTTGTCCGTTGAGAGCGGTGCCCAGGTCGTAGAGTTCATCTAATGAAGCGCCCTCCGCGGCTGCCGCGCCGAGGACTTTGAGCACGCCGATCTGTCCGGCAAGCCCACGCCGGCCCACGAGCGAGCCTCCTTTTTTCCCGATCGACACATCGTCACCGCACGTGAGCATGCGACATGCCTTTCCCTTTGCCTTTGTTTTTTCCGCAGCCAGGCCGAAGTGGAGGCAGTCGCCGGTGTAGTTGGTGATGACTAGCAGCGTGCCTTTGTCCGAAGGGACAGCGTCGATGGCTGCCAGGATCTGTTTGGTGCTCGGCGACGCAAAAACGTCACCTTGAACCGCCGCAGCAAGCATATTGGTGCCCACGTAGCCGGCCCACGCGGGTTCGTGGCCTGAGCCACCCCCGCTGATAATGCTGACAATGTTCCGCGGTGATTCCGGGTCGAAGACAACCCTGTTGGTCTCGTCGAGGTTAAGGCGCGGGTTGCTGGCGACGATGCCGCGGAGCGCCTTGGGCACGAGCCCCTCCAGGGAGGAGAAGAGATGCCGATTCGACATTTTGGACAGGCGGTTTTGGTTAGATCTGCGACTGACCCAACTGTGAGGAACAAGGCTAGCTCGTTGCCGAACGCGGAGTCAAGGGATGTGAGAGAGTCGGAGTTGATCGACCATATGAACACGAAGTGATCTGGACCGAGACGTAGTGCCCCATTACCCTCCATGACCTCCCAGGCCTATGAGAGACGCCAATGGTACACTTGCCGGAGGTGTACCCATGTCCATGGTTGCATGGGAGAGGGGCACCTGCACCCCGATCCCGATTTGTCTTCCACTTACATACCCGGTGTGGCGAGCTCATGCTCCTTGGGATGATCGGGATACCAAGAAGGGAAAGGTGCTCTGGCTAAAAGCAGACCTTCCCGGCTGGACATATCGATTCCCTTCGAGGTGGCAACTTTAAGTTTGACTTCACCAAACAAACCGCAACATTAGATCTTTGGAGAAGCGAGCAGCGAGAATCAACATGAGTTCACCAAGATGGCGGATTGCAATCGGGTGCGATGTCAGTACCCCACACACCTCAGCAGCCTTCTGTTACTGACATATTTGCCCCCTTAAAGGACGCAGGGGTGAACTACAAGAACAAGATCAAGGCCGACTTTGCCGCGGACCCCCGGGTGGTCTCAGTGATTGACGTTGGCACCGACGACAAGACGGCATACCCACATATTGCCGCAAAGGCAGCAAAGCTCGTTGCCGCCGGGGAGTGTGACCGCGCGCTGCTCATCTGCGGGACCGGCCTGGGAGTGGCCATCTCAGCCAACAAGATCAAGGGCATACGGGCCGTGACGGCACACGACAGCTTTTCGGTCGAAAGGGCCGTACTCAGCAACAATGCCCAGGTTCTGTGTATGGGGGAACGGGTTGTTGGGCTGGAGCTAGCCAGACGGCTGGCTAAGGAGTGGCTGGGGTATGTGTTTGATGAGACCAGCCCGAGTGCGGCCAAGGTTAAGGCGATTCATCAGTATGAGGAGGGTGAGGGCGGGTTGTCTGGGAATGGGGAGGAGGCGAGTGGCGGGTGTTAGTATGTCGTTCATGATCACAAAATCGTGGTGAGAAAGAACACTGCATCAGCATGGCTTGATCTTAGCGTCCGCACTACAAAGTTCAGCCTCTCGGGTAATGCAACCAACTCCGTCCATACGAGCTTAGGCTTGCCAAAAAGGGATATCCGAGGACTGGGTTTGCAAACTTGTTCAGCAATCCTCAAGCCTTCGGGCATCGAGTAGACGAGTACAGTACATTACCCCGAGGACTGTGGGGACAAGCCTGGCGGATTGTTGATCTTCCCCTGACAGGTTGTTCTTTAAAGTTCAAACCACCAAGAGCTGAGTGCACGCTAGTGTAAACTGGCTGCAGCATGTCAAAGTCAAAGATGCGGAGACCCGAATCCAAGAACTGAAATTTGACAGGCAGCGGTTGAGACTCCCTCGCCTCCTCAGTGACCCCGCGTGCCGGGCCCACTGAATTCGAGCCGCCAGGCTATGGATTGGATCAGGATCAGGATAGGCGCGACTAGAGCTTGAGGGAATGCTACCGTTACTACCGCCATTAAGATCCTTACACTAGCAGGGTAGGAGTCGTCCAATCCCCGTTTCTGGCTAAATTGCTTCCGTGAGACCTGCAGCATCGTGCATGCGGGACATACCCGGGACTCGAGTATGACCTCACGGTTAGCATTCATCAGACATCCGGACCATCGCTCCTCAAGACGCCGAGAAGTAAGAACGGCATTCAGTGGCTGGTGAGGTCGTGAGGAACTCGGAGAAGATACTACCTATTGAGCCTCTGTATTATGTGAGTACCTGTGACCAGTATAGACTGAAGTCTAGCTTCGTTACATATATACATCCTTAACTTAGCTTGGAACAAATAGGAAGCTAACTCGGGTGACTACAGGTTCTACAGTTTCTTGTTATTGATTGATACATCTGGAGTTTCATTATTCATTACCAACCAAGGGAACAGCTTAAGGCCAAGGGAATATGGCATCCTCCAGCCCAGGCATAACGATGACCACCGCCACCATCCTGCCGGGCCCGGATGAAACTCGGCGACCGGGCCAGCTGTTGGTCGGGGTATCAACAAAGATGTACTTCTCCCTGGCACGCACTCAATCCTTCGTAACCTCCACCATCTCTTTACTCTCCCAATCATCATCTCCCAGTTCCCAATCAGCTCAATCACGGTCGGGAGGAGCAGGACAACTTCAACAACTTGTAGAGAAAATAACCGCCTTCATCCTCCCGGACTTCATCTCCCTCACCCACGTCGCAAACACCATCTCCGCCGCCTTGCCGCCCATCAATCAACTTCTCGTAGTTGGCGCACAAAACTGTGCCGCACACCACGCCTTTGGCCCGTTGACGGGCGAGGTCTCGCCCGCCGTGTTGCGCGAGGCTGGATGCAGGATTGTCATGGTCGGCCATGCCGAGCGCAGAAGGTTGTTTGGGGAGGGGGATCCCGATGGGCGGGTGGTCAGGGACAAGGTTGCGGGTGTGTTGAGGAATGGGATGGTCCCGTTGATCTGTGTAGGGGAGGTGGGTAGGCCTGAACCGGAGTCTGACGGTGCGGAGGGTGGTGATGGTGATGCAGGGGTGCGGGCTGCGGTTGAGGAGGTGGTTGGCCAGGTGCAGGCTGCGCTGCGAGGGTTGAGCGAGGAGGTGTTGAACGGTCAGCTTAAGGGAGACTCTGGGGAGGAAGATAAGGGAGAGATTATTTTGGCGTATGAGCCGGTCTGGGCTATTGGCGCGCCGGAACCGGCTGCGGCAGAGTATGTTAGGGCGGTTGTCAGGAGGGTGAGGGAGAGTGAAGTGCTGAAGGGGTGGCCAGGGAGGGTGAGGATTGTTTATGGCGGCGCGGCCAAGCCGGGGATGTGGGGGCGGCTGGGAGGGGACTTGGATGGGTTGTTTCTGGGCAGGTTTGCGCACCAGCCGGAGCAGTTTGTGAAGATCATTCACGAGGTTGCGGGGGTGGACTCGAGCGTTGGGGGTGGGTAGCTACTACTTACTACATAGCACGAGAAGAGCGATACTAGATTGGATCTTCACAGTTGCTGATGGGCTGAATGGGCTGCACATGGAGGAGGCCAATCGAATCAGTACACCAAATGCACTTTGAAAAGCTCCCGTATATAGATAGCGTGCTTGGATTGCAATATATCGATTTCACTTTGTACCATCACACCGAGCCACAAACTGTAAGTCTAGATTTGTGCTGGAGCTCTATTGACGGTCAGGTTGTGCCTGAAGTTAGGAATAGATGTTTCAGCCCGTCATCAAGCCGGTGAGAACCACTGCAGTTTCTAGTCTGCATCAGAGCTGTATGTGGTCTGAGGGAGGTTTAGCGTTTTGCCAGTGTCGGTGGCCTTCGACGGTCAAGTAAGGTACATTTTAGTCTTCAGAACATCATCACCGTTGTTACTTGTCACCAGACTCCTTCTACGCACGAAAGAGGTTACTAGGAAATTCACTTTTTCACCTAATGAAGCCGATGAAAACTATTTCAGAGACCCATTCCCGACCAGACGCCCTCAAATGACCAACGCCGAGTGACCGGATTCGCCTAGCTGCTGTTGTGCCTCACCTTCTTCTTGGGCCGCAACTCGCTGGCATACAAACGGAAGAACTCATCCGGCTGTGTGGGATGCTCGCCAGTGACGTCGTGGAAAGCCGTCGTGGAAATGTAGTTGGTCTTCCCCTCACGCACAAGGCTGTAGTACTCAAGGATGTACTCCTTTTCCGAGTCATCTATGTCTGCAGTCTTGAGGATCCTCTTTGCTTCTCGCCTGTAATGAATACTTGTCAGCTCGGCTGAAGCCAAAAGTCTTCATAGAATTGAGGCAAACTTACTCGGAGATGTTCTCATACTCCATGGTTTGGCCCAAGGCGTTGCTGGCCGCTGTAGCAAGCTCCTGGCCGGCGCAAAGCATGGGCCCGGTGACCACCATCATCTGGCCGCGGTGCTTGTCGTCAAAACCATGCGGGCCCTTCCCCGAAAGGACGTGGGCCGCTACGTTGGCGACATCCTAGTGAGGGTTAGAATCGATACAGGCTGAAGATAGTGTACTGCAAGTCACGACTTACCCCAAGGGCAACTGGTGCAAACTTGTGGCCCTCACCAAGAGGAAGAGGCAGAATCCCTTCGGCCTGAAGCTGTTGCGAATAGAGCAGGAGATTCTCCGCGTAGAAACCCGCGCTACATCTCTGGTCAGCCTGCTTGTCTTCAATTTCACTTGCATAATCCCAATTCCACCGTTAACTCACCGGATAACGCAAGGCGAGTGTCCCAGCGGGGTGCTCGGATCACCCTTAGCACTCAACACCACACTCTCAATATCAATGAACTCGCGCAGGCGCGGCTGCCTGTTCCTCTCGGCGTAGTCGCAGCCGGCCGAGCTGATGAGCAGCACGTTGGACACGCCCGCCTTCTTAGCCGCGTTGGCGAGCTCGACCGTGATGTCGAACTTGTCCTGGTGGGCGGGGGGCACGAGGCAGATGGTGTCGCACCCAACCTTCTTGAGCGTGTTGACCATCTCGCGCTCCCGGCCGGGCTTGTGCGGGACAATGACGGCGCCGAGCGACTGCAGCTCCTTGGCCTTGGGCGACGACGGGTCGAGCGACAGGCCCGTCACGCTGTCAATCTTCTTCTTGAACCGGTCATTCTTGAGGATCAGCTCGGCGATGAGGAAGCCGGTCTGCCCCTCGACGGCAGTGATGCAGACTTTGCGCGTCATGTTTATTAATTCGGATGGGATGATATTTTGGATTGGTGGTCGATGTTTTCGGATGCTGCGGTATCGTCGCGTAGTGGTTGTGTGGAATCGGGCGCGGGGAAAGCAGACTTGAAGTATAAATCAAGTTTGCAAACATTGGCAGGATTTTGTGGCACTGCCCCAGGGCAGGGTCCGGAAACGCTCAATGCCCAGCCTTGGGTGAGCTCATGAAGTCATGAATCCCTCATGATGGTGTTAGCCTTTCCCAATTGCATCCATTACGTCATGCAGTCAAGGGTTCCAGGGAGGTTGGGAAGGGACGGATGCGTCTGGGAGCCCGGAGCTTCTGTCCCTGATTGACGATGCTTCCATCTCCGCTTTTGGCAATCTAGGCGTCATTCCTTGTAATGCTTGTAATGCTCGCCACGATCCCTAGCTCCTGCTTCTCCGCATTCTGAGGAAAGGAATTCGTCTGACGATGATGGGTATTTAAACCAATTGGCCAGACACGAACACTGGATCAGAAAAGAGAAGGACAAAAGGCTGCTGTGAAGAATTAAGATATTCTTGGTTCGGTTCTCGACCAGGCACAGTATGTATAAATGAAGACGTCCCAAGAATCTGGGTTCCCCGGCCAACACTCGGGTACAGTACCACATCTGCACGCTAAGGCTCAGCCGCTTGCCCCTGACTTTAAAGTGGGTCCGCTTCATGGGTAAAGCACTACTTTAACTGCGCATGGATTTCATTCCCGCCATGATCTGAGGGTGAAATGCGGCAAAAATTGCGCAAAGTCTCATTCTCTACCGAAAATCAAAGAACTATCTGGTGAGAGCTGTCACTAATGGGCTGGGTTACCACTTTTCCAGGGCTCACCCAAAATCAAATCAGGCAGAGGGAATGGGCAAAGCCTGGGTTCGTCCCAAGCAGCCCCCTCAAAGCTCACTCCATCCCTGATTGCCCATTGAGAACTCTCAGCTCGAAAATACGTCGCAAATCAGACTGCTCTCAACTTATGAGACCTTGATTCATATCCTCGCCCAAACGTAGCCCGCAATAATTCGGCTCTCAGTGTTTATGACGAGCGATTGAAAGCATGTCAACCTCGGCGTCAGTTGACAAATCTTCCATGTCCGTCTGTTTCTGATGGCGCCCTCCGTGCGTCACCGATTGATTCTCAAAATAGACCAACATCTCCTGGAGATTGCAGAGGGCTTGAAGCTTGACCAAAACTCGCTCTGTCCCGTAGTTCGCCCCATTGGAATTCCCAGCCTTGAATATGCCAGGCGAGATGGCCAGGCCCACGATGTGTTTTCGGTCGGCTGAATCACGGCGATCGAAAAGTGGGACGTCTTTGGTAATTTCCATCGTCTGGTCATCGAAGTGGAATCCAAAGCTCGGCGGTTCGACCAAAGGCAATTTTACTCGAGTGATGAAGACATGGAAGTCCGCCTTTGACAGTCTGAATATCTCATCTAGCTTGGCCGCTTCGCCGACGATTTTGTAAGCATCGAGACGCATGTCAGGCTCATTGAAATGATTCCCAGTCATGGCGTGCTTCAGGTAGTCAAGCATCGTGTTGGACAATTCCGCAATCGAGTATTTCTTGTCGTGGGTGTTGAATTGGGAAAGAAACTGTGCCGAGTGGACACGCCAGTCATGGAACTTGGCTAGAATACTAGTAGTATTCGTCCGGGGATCAAGGCCGGAGTTTCGGGCAATAAGTTCTGGTCGAGGATTTGTTAGCCAAACTACACAGCCTGATATTGCAAAGCACCTAAATTGCATTCGACTTACTCCGAATTATCTCGGAGGAGCTTCCCAGAAGCTTTCCAGCCTCTCCACCCCAGAGACTGGAGCGCAAATCAAATACCCGAAAGCAGAGGAAATGCCAAATCCATGACTCGAAGAGAATTGGACGGAGAATGGGGAGTTGCAGCGTCGTTGCAATATGAGGCAGCCAACGGAATTCTTGTTTCTGCTCCAGCAGGCGGAGGGTAGGAGGATCCAAGGGTCCTGACAGATAGCTCGAGATGAACTGGCGGATGGAAAAGCCGAGGACTTTCCATTTCTTCATGATTTCAGTGTCCGAGACTTTCGGAGCCGTGAAGAAGGCCTTGCTTTTGAGTTCCTCTAGTTCCCTCGAGAAATCCGCAGTCTGGGTTCGAATCTGCTTCGCTTGTTGCATATTTGTCTGTTTCAGCTGGCCCAACTCGTTCCTCAACTCCGTAACCATTCTTTTGCACTTGGTTACCCTTGTGCGCAACTGGATTGTTTCGCGGATGCCTGTTCCTGACTGTCCGTCGATCCCGAGAAAAAGTTGCCCAGGCTCCAACCCGAGTCTTGATTGGGACGAGCCAGCTGCTGCCCGGAGTTGTCAAGGTTACCTTGCATTTCCAAGCGCTCTGAAGAGTTATTGTTCATGACTTGTTGAAAGCCTCTGATCAGTCGAGTGAGCTCCTCAATCCTTTCGCTCTGTCGGGCGTTTTCCTCTCTGAGTGCCTTGAACTCAGACTTCGTCTGACTGATGAAGTCCTCCATAGCTGAGATAATACCGCCTGTACTGGCTGGGGCATGTTGTGTAAGCATCAAAGGCCCGCTGCTATGCTGAAACACCGATCCTGATTGGGGTCCACGACTTCGTGTGCCATGATCGAGATGCTGTCGCTGCTCATCGGCTTCCGACTCCTTCTTGATGACCTCAGCAGGAAACGATTCCCTTCCATGGTCATTTGGGGGCAGCGATCCAAGAGCGCGTTCCTTTGGATCCTGACCTGTCATGTCTGTTGCCATGGAATCGTACTTGAAGTTGCACGTTTCTGCAGGATGTGAGCTGCGATTGAGTATTATCGGCAAAAGAAAAGTGACGGAGGATCAGAGAGTATGTCAGTTACCTTACGAGATTTGGGTCTCTTGATATTGCCAATAAACTGATGAAGAGACAACAAACTGAAAGCACTTTGGTGTGCTGTTGGTGGTGGTGAAATGGGATTGTGTGAGTCTTGTTAGAATCGACAAAGAAAAAAAAAAAAGCCAAGGTACCTGAGCTCGTGAGTGGCTCAGATTTCCCGTTAGAAAGCGTGAACAAGTTGTTGGCAAAACTTGTCCTATTGAGTCAGGAGTGGCCGCGTGGCAGGACTCAGAAATAGTAGAAGTCGGGGACTCGAATGAAGAATTAGGCCAAGCTTGTTGTGTGAGGAAGAGTAGGTTTTTGATGAGGTACCAAGACATCAACCACTGATGGGATGAAAAAAGGTCGAGGAGGAGAGCGAAGCTTTCTACGGAGGGTCTTTATTCTTAATGACTCCGACTTAATCCAGGTACAGGTAGGCTGGGTACCGTACGTTTCGCAGCTTCCTTCGATTGCCCGCAGCCAGCCACCCTAGCCACTAGCAGGTCCCAGATCTACGTGAATTTCTTTGCTTGCGCACATTTGGAAGGCATGTCTGCAGTGAGTGATGTCGCGTTCAGGTGAATCGCGGTTTGCTGAGAGCCTGAGACTGATGTCCTCATGTTCACTTCCCTCCTACTACTCAATACTACTACAGTACAAGCCTTGATATGATGTTTATTAGTTTGCCATGGAATTGGGAATTCAGCTTCAGCACCAATCTCACAGAAATCATGTGCAGTATCAGTGCGACGGCCAGCTGGACAGTCAATATAGGTACCATAGCCACATCTTGATAAGCTCTTAAGCTCAACAGAACTGCCCAACTACGCAGCAGAATCCTTGGGTCTTCTCCGTTCTGGCTCAAGCCGTCCTGCTTAGGTCCTGGTTTCGTAGTCGACGACTACATGTTTGGAACCCTGTCTCTTCCCATCGTGATAGATAGCGAAGTCGAGTGATCAACCACTGCATGTTAGTGCTACATCATAGTTGAGATCATAGAAAACCTTTCCCAGAGGATTGGTACAGGTGGGCAACGTTGACATGTCGATCTCTGTTTCCCATTGAACGTCACACAGCTTCGTCACCCTCTCATTAAATCTGGTAGGTGGGGGCCAGGCCGAGGAGATGTAGATGTCGGTAGCCCAAGGCTTCTTGGCCGTTTCATCGATGGGATACAGACAGTGCATCTCGATTCTCGGGGTATTGTTTCCTGACAATTCTTCACCCTACTCTCAGTCAGCTTGCAGCATTGGTGATGCTTCAGGACACGCGCACCATCTTGATTAGCCAACCCATTTGATCTTTGGCCTTCCAAGCTTGTTCGTCCTCATCCCACACCTTGTCCACAGGGTTGTGCACTGCCGGATTCCATGAGACCCATTGCACCAACCCATAGCTTGCACGAGCGATTCGAGATTCAACCTTTACCGAAAAGGTCGAAATGCCTCTCAAGCTCGCTGCGTGAATAACCGCTCCGCGGCAAATTGCCGTCCACCTGTGCCAAGAGTCAGTAACGCTCTGAAGTAGAACAGTGTAGGCGAGTGGCTCGTCATACGGGCCTGATCCGCGGGACTGCAAGACTTCAATATCCCCCGATATCTCTTTGAGGGCGGTAAGAAGGTGCCTGCATCTCCCAAAGCCTCCAACCATGATGATATACTGAAACAGGTGAAAGGATTGTCAGCAGAAGATAGTAAACTCGGACGATATGATGACTGGTACCTTCGAGTTCTTTCCCTTGGCAACATGAACTGCGGTCACCTGTTCGCCAACCAGTCTGCAGATCTTGTCAACTGTTGGGCGGAAAGCTGATTCCACATCCCCGGATGTCAATGTTATCTTTGGCAGCGAGCCGCCTGCAATGAGCGTCCTGACATCGACACACTCAAATGGCATATTCAAGTTCCAAACCCTCTGCATACCATCGAAAGCCGGTTTGATTCCGTGCTCCCATTTATCGTGGAAGAGTCGGTGGCGAATCTCCGCCTTCATTTTTTTTCTATTTTTTTCTGCCAAACTTTTCCTTCACAATCTCGATAAAAGCCTCATCAACGAAGACAGAACCGCAGAGATCACCTGGCCTTGGTCAGTCTGCATCCCGCTTATGGGATGGTGCCACTGGGATCGTGAGCAGCACCGTTAGGCATCTACTAGAGCATACCTTGACCCCTGGCACATTCTTTAACCACCATGGGCGCAATGCTGACGACGTCGTAGCTGATGAGGTCGACTGTGCCGCCACCACAGTCCACAACCACAAAACTGTCGCCGACCTGAGGGTATGTCAGTACGCTTTCAAGATGAAGGTTTGAACTTCGAGGTAGCATACCTTGATGTCATTGCGCCCTTCCATATCTGCAAGGGTTACCAGCGCGGCAGCCTCGGGCTCCGATATGAAGCTGAGTTCGGTGTCGCCGGCAGTTCGTTCCGCGAGCATGCCCGCGTCACTCGCAGCCTCTCTCATTCGGTTGCGGGCATAATCCGGCCAAATGGCCGGCAGAGTGATAACAATATGGAACTTGGAAAAGTTGACCAAGTTCCGACTGACTGTCTCGGTAATACGCTGTGTGGTATGATTCCACAGGTGCCTCAGGAAAAGTGCAATGACCTCGATTGCCGTCTTGTTGTGCTTCTTCAGGTAGGCACGAGCTTGTTCAATCTTGGCCGAGCTGCGGACATCCTCCGGGAGGTCTTCTTCGTCGATCAACAGAAGCTTGAACCATTTCACCTGATCCACATCGTACGGGATGGAATAGCCCCAATTGACTTTGCCATTGGAACCGAACGAAAGGGCTGTGGGCGCCTTTTCCTCGTCAAAATTTGAGTGAATATCTGACTCCCAGCTGGAAACCACCTCCAGTCGCTCAATCTTGTTCGACCAGGTAAAAGCGACGCCGGAGTACGTGGTTCCAAAATCAATTCCCACAATGATTGTGTTGTCCGTTCTATCCAATTCGCAAGCCATGGTTGCATTCAAGCAAGTCTTGAGTTGCTCGTGAGCAAACGGAAAAGTGAAGTAGGATTGAGAGCAGGATATTGTTGTGAGTAGAGCTGCGGAGACACGGTAGGGGATGGAAGGAAAGAGGTGGAGGAGCCAATTTTTAAGCTCGCTGGAAATGCTATAGTGAGAAAGAAGAATCACGAAGAAAGAGTGAGAGAAGGTTGATCAAACCAAAAAGGCAGTGCTGGAAAGGATCGGAGAAAGGGCTGAAGCAACAACAAACGTTAGACGCTGGAAGTGTAGATAGGAACCGGTCTCAACCTTAGCATCCTTAGGAGCGGTCATTGAACTTCTCAAAGGCAAATAACAATGGTTTATCTCTAAGCAAGACTACAAGCTCCAGGAAATCAGCAATTTTCTATCCATATTACCAACAGCGATATATCAGGTTAGCAACTACAGCTTGTGGACCGATCTCCATGTGTTTATGCTTGGTCGGTGGTCCGGTGACATCTCGGTGTCCAACATCTAGCAGCGGTGACTTATATCGTGACAGAATTGCAACATTTCTGGTTCAACCTACGTTATAACCAACGCCTCAGAATGCTTTGTAGTAGTACTAGCAGTTACATTGCTTGGTGGGCAGGTACGACCAAAAGGACTCGCAACTTCCCAGGTCCCAACTTCAATTGGATTTTGAAACCCCGGCATAGCATTTTGAACTTGCACTTTCTCAAATCATCTTTGCACGTTGTTTGCCTCGGCTTTGTCAAATCGTGAGTACACTGCAGCTTCTGTGGAGCACACATCTTCATGAGTCCATCTATACGGATGGGAACCTCGAGCACCTATGATACAGTACGTACGGCAGCGCAGCGTGGATGGTAGTGATACTTGGCCCGTTAGAATCACTGCCTTGCAAAGCACATCAGACATCTTATTGTATACAATGGCTCAGATGGATATGAAGCCACCGAACCAGACAGCAGCTGGCAACAAGCGAGACTGCAAGATCATCACGAGACCATCAGAACGATGTCAACCGCAAATGGCATAGCCTTCCAGCGAGGCACCCTGCCAAACCTTGACCAACCCGGCTGTCAACGCTCTTGCATCCGGTCCCAAGATCGGTTGTCGTTTCCGAGAGACCCACCCATCTGCCTCGATCTGCCGGTGTCGCTGGCACTGCCGAAGGGAACATGGTGTAAGGAGCGCCAAAGGCAAAGGCTGCCGCGAGATTGCAAGATATCCAATTATCCAACTGCCGCAAGACAGGTAATATCTGGCATGGTTTGGAGCTTGCCCATTCCACTGCCACGGCTAATACCCGCAGTTATAGTGCTACCGCCACCTCGCTATGCGTCCGAGAACCGTCGCCCGTCTACACACCATCCCAACCAGGTCCGCAAGAATCGGCTCGGAAGCTCAACCGAAACCTCGCAGGGAACATGCCTTCTGCACCCCGCACGGCTACCGCGTTGCATCAACATGACAACCGCCCGCTACCCCGGCCACCTCGTGGGCATAGGACCCATCCAACCAGAGCCTCGCACCTAAACAAGCATGCGGCCTCAGCAAGTTGGGATGTGACCGCCCTGATACTATTGCTGGATGTCATAGGTTGAGACATTGTCGTCGCCCTCGAATACAGCACATGCGTAGTATACCCCCGATGTTGAATGGATGGCAAGTAAGGAACACTTTGCCCCTGAGGGTACCAAGACTTCGAGTCGTCATGGAGGCTATATCCAGTTTATTGCTATTGATTGAGCGACTCTAGTATGGCACTGCCATCTGGATAATGTGAGGGAAATATCGACGGATCTAGCAACTGGCTGGTTAATTCTTTGACTGGATTTGGTCACTCGGTTGATCGTTTCCCAACGCCTGGCTCAGAGAGAGCGAGCGTTGAAGTATTTAAAGTCGTTCCAAATTGCACTGCTTGCTCTCGTTGGGCCCTTTGTCAACTTCATCTTCCGCGAAACGTCCTGCCAAAGTGTACCTTTTCAAGATGAAGCCGCTCTCGCTCGCTCTCGCGCTCGCCGTGCCAACCGAGGCCTATCTTCGCTTCGGTTGTGCTACTCTGAGTGTTCAACGTCTTGACCCCATCGTCGAGCCTGGCAAGATCCCTTCGTCCCATGTCCACCAGATTGTCGGCGGGAATGCCTTCAACGCAACGGTTGAACCGGGCAGCGACGTTGCCGCCAAGGCGACCTGCACCACCTGCTCCTTCAGGTACCATCGCCTGGCCCCATAACTTCTACATTGCTGGCCTTTGAAGTAGCTAACATAATGTTCAGTGAGGACTTCAGCAACTACTGGACTGCGGTCCTGTACTTCAAGGCTCGCAACGGGTCGTACAAGCGGGTGCAGCAGTATCCCAACGCGCTCTTAGGAGACCTGACGGGCGGCATGACCGTGTACTACATGCAGGCCGACTTCAGCAGCAACGGCAAGCAGAAGATCACCTCGTTTAAGCCTGTCAGTCTACCCCTGAACCCCTGACCCCGAAACCACAACTTACTTACATCACATTGCTACCCTCCAGGGTTTCCGCATGACGGTCGGCAGCCCGACCAACACGGCGGGCAAGCACCCCGGTCTGCGGTACACCTGCCTACAAGACATCATGACCCGCTTCCCCGAAACCGCCGAATTCCCCAAACAACCCTGCCCGGCGGGGATCATGGCGATCCACCACTTCCCAGCCTGCTGGGACGGCAAGAACCTGGACACGCCCAACCATCAAGACCACATGTACTACAGCGGCACAGGCGGGTTTGTAACACACGGGCCGTGCCCTGCCTCGCACCCGGTGCGCATGCCGCACGTCGCGCTCGAGACCATGTGGGACACGCGGCCGTTCAACGATAAATCGCTGTGGCCGACCGACGGGTCGCAGCCGTTTGTCTGGAGCTACCAGGACAAGCAAGGGTTCGGCACGCATGCGGATTATCTGTTTGGGTGGAAGGGTGATGCGCTCCAGAGAGCTATGGACTCGACGAGCCTGCTGAGCAACGGGCTCAAGACACAGACTGTGGCGCAGTCGAACAAGTGCAAGATTAATCCGAGTGTGAGGGAGGATATTGATGGCTGTGAGTATATCCATTTGATTTTCTACGTACTATTCAGAGGGTATCTGTGGACTGACGGGTTCTAGGGCTCGACAAGCTTCCCGGCCAGTAAACTGGAATCGTTACCTACCGCGCAATGGGTTGCGGAGGTGCGTATGGAGAGCTTGACTGCTTGGAGGAACCCGTTACGTGAAATTGCGGCAGTGATGTGTGTACACTCGTAGTGTTCGTACAGGTATCTGGCCAAACGTTCGTTATTGTATGCGAGAGTAGTCGGTCCTTTCCTTTGCGGCCAAATACCTTCTTCTTCTTCCTGTTAGCGGCTGTAGAAACCCGTTTGGGATGGAATTGTAATCAAATATGAAAACACACAGTGTTCACATTCTATGGCAGAGTCTGTTCTGTAGCTTCAAAGGTGATCTACTCCTCTACTCACGCCGCGGTTCCAAGCGAAAAACTCGGCTTAGCCGGCCGCTTGTCATGTGGCCTATACAATATCAAGGGAAAACACCCATTGCCCAAACAGAAAAGGTGGCTGTCAGTCTAGTCTGAATCAGGATAAATGATCCTCCCTCCCTCAGATTCTGGTATAAGTTCAACCCCTAAGTCGGGTTAGCAAACGAGTCAGTCGTTACAGTACATCAAAACATCAACACCCAGTCAGAGGAGTAAAGACAGGGGACGGTCCGCAAGGCTTACCGTAAACCGGATGTCCACCGAACGTCCCTATGGGCTTCTCATCCCTCTTTTGAGGGGTTGTCGTCGTAAATCTCACAATGCATCTACAACCCGGCACCGTTAGCATGAAGCAAGGGACGCAAACTAAAAGTCTAGGCAGGTTTTCGAAGCAAGAAGAGAAACTCACGATCGATAAACCGGTCTTGTCGCCACGCCCTGCCAGGTATACTGGGCATAGCCCGGCTCCCTTCCGCCTGTCATGCACCAGGCGTTTTGCCCACTGATACGGTAGCGCGCCTGACCCATGGTGTGTACCGCGCAGAGGACGTCGCTGATGCTTGTGATTGCCGTTCCATCCGCTAGGTTGCCGGTTACTGTGCTGCACGGCAGGGGAGGTAGGTTAGCCAGGCGGTTCACTGTCCTACTGAAAGTTTGAAAGATGAGGTTGTAGTCGGTAGGTAAAAATGCCACTTACTCGCTGACTCCCGGGAATTCGAGGGTGCCTGCATCATCCGCTTCTGCGAGGTAGACGGTGTAGTTCCGGCGGTGGAACCAGCCAATTTTTTGGTTTGCCTCCCAGGTCTGTTGTGTTCATGTCAGCTTGGTCCCCTGTCCCTTCATCCCTTGCGCTTGCGACAGGAGTGGGTGAGTGACGAGACTCACTGCTTTGGTAAAGCCCGCTGGCCTGGGCAAGACGTCTTTGTACTCGGCTGTACGTTGCATGTTATTGCTGGCCTGATCCAACGGGTCAGGCCACCCCGCCCTCGCCCAACCGGGATCGGTCCAACTTTTCCACTCGGCACGAGCTGAATCCGGATCTGGGTTGATCTCCCTCCGACTCTGCCTATTGTTGAAGTAGCGGATGTTGGTCTCGAGATTCCTGAGCAGGCCATTGCAGTTCCCCTGCAAACTCTGCTGCCATGTCGGGACGCACACTGTCTTGGTGCCAAAGATGCTCTCCATGTCGCCATTGTCATCGTCGTAGTTGTCCCCCCCCTCTTCGCTCGAGGCAAACGGGAATTCGTCGCAACTCGTCAGGCCTGTGGCCGGCCTCTGACCTGAGCTGCCCGGGCCCCACAGGATTTGCTCACGGTTGTCGTTGTCAGCGGCGCACTTGCTCCTCCTGTCGCGGCCGCGGCACGCTTGCCTGCGACGCCGGTTTTGAGCTCTCTCGTCAGCGTCAAATGTAAGCGTACAGCCGGACCCATGGCACAATGCACTGGTCCGGCTGTAGGATCCGCGCTGAGTATTAACCACTCTGTAACTTTGCATGAGGCGATCCAGGGTCTTGCAGATACCCTCCATCGTGTTGGACACACCCGTGCCGCCTTCGCTCTGGGGCACAACGAACGTCCAGTCCATGAACGCCGACTGGCAGTTGTAGTAGAGGCGCGGGAAGACAGCGCAGTCGTCTGTGGACGGAGCGCGCTGGCTCAAAGCCAAGCTCCTGCTGCTGGGGCTACCCCCAAAAGATCCGATTTCCCGAGGCCCCAGAGTGGTGGCGCTGATGCTGCGTTCCTCAACCTCAAGGTCGCCTGTCTGGTCAAGACCAGAGCCACCGCACATGGCTGGCGCTTGGTTACAAACGAACCTCTGGTTCCCTAGGTGGAACTCCATGTCCGATTTGGTGTCATCCTGATGCTCATTCGCCTCTTGGCGCGTGTGGAGTGTCCCATTCTCGGAGCTAGAAGTGACATTGCCGTGGGCCGTGAAGCTTGTAATTCCACTCCTAAAGGTATCAATGTGCGCGTACAGGTCTGGCGGCGGCCACTTGGGCTCGGGCGGAGTGCTGAAGACAGCGCCGGGTAGGGGTGAGTCGGACAGGAGCCAGCTGCTTCGTCGAGAGAGACCCCTCCTCACCTCGGGTGAGAGTACCCCCGACCTAATGGGCTGGGGCGGCCCGAAGAGCCTGATCCTCTGCCAGTCAACTGGGAAGTAGGTCCGACTCCGCCATTCCCCGTAAAACCTGATCTGCGCGAGGGCGGCCAGGCCAATGCGGTACAAGAAGGCAATCTCATAGTCATATTCCCAGTTATACCTGTTGTTGACGGTTCCAGCTGAAGCGCGCGCGTTGAAGTTGAGGGTCGTGTTCGCAAAGGCGGAGATGTGGGCGTCGACCAACGTGCCATCGAACGGCCCTACTCTTCCTCCAACTTGGATACCCATGTTGAGTTCCGGCGACACGTGGATATTGAAGTCCACTCTGGCCTGCACATTGGCTTCAAACGTCGGCTCCAGTCCCTCCTCGTCAACTTGGTTGTCTTCAAGGGCCGCCTCTGCCCTATTGAGCGTGTCGTCATTGTTGGGCAAGTACATTTCGATGGGCTGGAACGTGTAAGTGACGCCGGCACGCATAGAGCCCGAGACAGTCACACTTCCTGTCAGCTGGCCCCAGATGTCGAGTGAGGGACCCACGGCAGCGATACCCTTGATAGCGAGCCCAGGGTAGGTGAGTGTGCTGATGAGCTTCCTCGGTTCCGTCTGGTAGCCTAGCTGTGCATCTCCAGCGATGGTGATGCCGGCCATGACTCTGGGCTGCGTGCGGGCAAAGGCATACATGTCGTTCACGCGAGGCGGCACAACCGTCCCTGAGAAGTAATACGAGTATCGGGCGTCCATATGCAGCTGCAGGTCGGTCGTGACGTCCAACCCCGCGGTAAAGGTGACGCCAGCGTCGCTGCGGCAAAAGATGCGCCCACTGAAGAGGGTGAAGAACTTGGCGAACGCCATGGGCAAGACGCCAGTTTGCTCGCTTTCGAGCGTGTTGAGCTTGTTGAGCCACTCCCGGAAGGGGCCAAACCAGCGCTTGTCCTTTGTGCGGACAACCATGTCGGCTGTCCTTGCGGTTGTCTCCCTCTTGAAGTTGTTGGTTTTCCTCTTGGCGAGATCAATACGCGACTTCCACTCGCTGAACGAGACCCCATGTTCCAAGTCACGTTTCTTCCTTGAAGATGCGGTGCTATTTGTCATGGTGCCGTTGGTGACCTCGTCCCAGTAGCCCTCAAGGTTTGTAAAATCAATGCGCATCTTTACGGGCTCCTCCTCCTGTCTCTCGATGAGGTGGAAGTTGTAGTCGAACTTGACCACGTAGATGCCTTGCATGACACATGGAGTCAGCCAACCCCCGCACCGTCATCGCCTTGAGTTGCGAGCAGTCTACTTACCATTTCGATTTCCCGAAAGCTCCCTTTTCCTCCTCACCCATCCCGGAAGGTCCTCGCTAGCCAAATCTCTTTCGGGCTCCATCGACACAATTCTCGCCCATGGCCCCTGCCCGACATGATGGGGCAACTTAATGATGGTGTCTTTGGTGCCTTTGTAGAAAACACGGCGGCATTGGGGTGAGTCTGCAGGGTAGTTGCAGTAAACCCGAATAGTCTCCTCAGAATGTTCCCAGACCTGTTCGAGCACAGTTCTGTTGGTGGTAAGCAGCGATCTGGGCCTAACCGAGACTGGCTCGCTACTTTGCACAACAGTGAAAGTCTCAGGGAAAGCATTGTGTATCGAACCAGGCGGTCCGTCCATCATGACGAAGCCATACGGGTCAGCCCCTGGGTTCTCGTCAAGATTGTCGGGCGTGATGTCGTGGTTATTATTGCCAAAGTCGTTGGCCCATTGCCAGGTCACATCTTGGTCGTCTGGATTGTCTGATGCGTCGCTCCACAGGTAACTCGGCACAACCGGCCACTCCCTGGTGTAGATGGAGGGGGGCTCACAGCAGAGGTGGAACTCAGGCAGTACGCCAGGATAGTTGGCAAAGTTAGCACACGACCTGCCTTCTCCAATGAGAGGGTCTGTCCAACGAGTGTACGGCTCGGGCAAGAGCGCAGTTGTCTCGACGAGCTCATCTGCTGGGCAGTCCAGCTTGGAGCACACGCCTACACCGTATGATGGAGAATTGGGATCCATAGTTTCGCCTCCGAAGCGCGAAGGGTCGTCAGACCATTTGCAGTTTCTGACGTTCGCTGCACAGCCATGGGGGAGTTAATATTAGTGAGGTGGACTTAAATTCGAGTCTCTTGAGGGGTTGTGACCTGTGTGTGTCTTGGCATAACATACCTTGTTCTGGACAGCAATACCACCTATTCTGTGTCGCCTTGGCTGCGACTCCGTTCGGGTCAGTCCAGTCGATTATAGGGCATTTGTCTGAATGACCGTGTTAGCACGCTCAGGCGACCACACACTGTTCTCGCTGGCAGAAACCCACCTCCGTTGTCTTGATCCAGCCTTGTAGCCATCCCGACCTCCCCGGAACCACATGGATCAGGCTGTGTGATCCCTGCGCTTTGGCAGCCCGTCCAGTAGCACCCCCTTTGCAGGATCTCAGCCTTGTCGCAGCAGAGCTACAGTGCCGGCCGAAATGAAATCAGCAAATGTATCAACTTGGGGTCCGCTAGAGCACTGGAGGTTATTACCCACACTTCTGTGTCCGGAGAAGCAGTTCCCGCGGCCCTCATCATCCAGGAAGGTATCCCTGGTGAGTTCGTATTGCTACGGCAATGTCAGTAACTCTATTAATTCCAAACCAGCTAGAAGAGCTCGGATTATCTACTCACGGTTTCGCCGCAGCCAGGGTTACAGCCAAATTCGCTCTGTTCCGGCGCCCCCCGCCACTCGCAGTTTCGTGGAAGGGCTGTCGAGGGACAACAAACGTGGTGCCACTGGCCTTCTGGACACGAAACCAAGGGGAGTGCCGGGCTTATCTGATTCGGGTAGTGGCCGGTGGCAACAGACATGTAGCCGGTCTGGCATCGGCCAGTGCCGCTGTCACTGCTCCCGTCAGTGCATGACATGGTGACATAGCAATTCTGGCCCGTATATGCAGCCAGATCATCGACAAGCCGTCTCCGCTCGTCAGGGTTGAGCTGATCCTCGACAAAGCCGTGCACCATGGCATCCTCACCGACTAGCGCTGTCAAGGCTTGGTAATCCTGCGTGTCAAGGTCAAGAGACCAGACGGCAAAGCCCCTGAGACATCGAGACATGAGGAAGTTGGACTTGTCGGCAAACGACTCGGCGTCCTCGTACGAAACCCACTGGCTCAAGGACGCCACGAGATACTTGGAAGCCGATTCCTCGTCGTAAAAGGTTTCGGTGCCCAGTTGCGGAACCAAGTCCATGACCTCTGCAGCGGGTAGAACCAGTTAGCACACCGCTCTCGGAGAATTGAACTAGAATAGACTCGCCTGGGTAAGACAGAAAGCCCGGCTCGTTGGTGCAATCACCCTCAAACCCGGGTCCACCAAACTGGCATCCGGGATTCGTGCATGCCGTTTCGTTCAGCGTGTATGTCGTGCCGTGGAAGCCGAGCCCCAGGACGATCATGTTTGGTTCAATGCCGTTGCGCTCGAACAGATCAAGTGTCTGCGAAATATGTGTGGTGTTGGCGTGCGGCCTTATGTATCCGTTTCCGGCTATGTCCTGGTCCCACAGGTCGTACCTGTCGTATGCCTGGAGGTTGAACCAGTCAACCTGCCGAGCGAGGTTCTGGAGCGAGAAACCTTTGAGGTTGGGGTAGTCATAGGGCACCGATACGGTGACCTGCCAGCCGCCGTCCTCCGCGTCGAAGGCGTCGCGGATATTGGCGACAAAGACGACAAAATTGTCATAGTCCGCATCTGGGCTGCCTCGATTGATATTGGCCGGATACCTCCAATCTGTAGGTGCGAAAGCAGTTCAGTCTCCGGCATTAACAGCACGATTACAGAATGTCTTACCGATATCGACTCCATTCAGCGAATATTTGTGCATATAGTTCACTAGCGAGTTGATGTAAGTCTGCTGGTTTGGTACCGAGGAGACCACATTCGCCCATCTCTCTATAGTTTCCGGGTTGTCAGAGTACGGATTATTGAATTCCCAGCCGCCCAAGACAACATTGACGCGCAGTCCGTTGTAGCGTCTTCTCAGTCTCGTTATACGCGCCATTATCTGGCCGTTTTGGTCCGTGATCTCGCCATTCTCATTGACGGTCTCGTAGGCGACGTTGATATGTGTCAGGACTCCGGCGGCCAGGTTCTCTGGCTGCATGGCGTTGCACTGTCGGCTTGCCGCGGACGCGTCATAGTATCCAATCCGTACGCCGAGGTTGGCCGTGGCATTGCCGTTTGGATTCACCTCGCATGTTCTCGGTCTGTGTCCGGTGTGAGGCTTGATGCACATCTCGCCCTCATAGTGTCAATGACGCTTACTGGACTGAGCAGCCGCCCTCATTTTGGCAGCTAGAGCAGTAATCCGGACCCAACCCGCAGAACCCTTGTTGGCTAATGGCATTGTCCTCGTCAGTCGGTTTCGATTCCGCCAATATCACGGTCAGCTTTGGCTCACCTGCAACAACCACCGGCCCTGCATTCTACCCGCCCTTCAGGGGCGCCGTTTCCACATTCAGGCACAGAAGCACAACCTGACTGGCACCTGCTTGTTCCGAAATCAGGCTATCAGTTACCTTGCTCTAGATCTTGGAGATTGAGCCATTGGCTCACGGAGACTCACCCATCGCCGCAGAAGTCCGGCCCGAAGCCGCACCGACCTAAGCCACGACAACAGATTCGTTAGTAGTGCTAGAGGAGGGCGTGGTGGCGGAGGGAAACTTGCCTTCTCTGCTGCAGCATCCCGAAGAGCATGGATTCAGGGCGTTACATATCCCGCCTTGCTGGGCAGCCGAAAAAAGGGGGAAGCATAATGTGAGGACGAGAACTGCGAATTCTGGTAACATCATGGCAGCATGGAGGTTTGCATCCTCAAGACGCCTGGTGACAATGCCCACAGCGCATCACTGGGCATCTATCACTTGCTCTATTTGAGCTACCCAGGCTGACGCAGGAATCCAGGCAACGACAACGGCTCTCCTAAGCTCCGAGGGCGCGCGGACTGCCGGAATCTGTTGATGGAAGAGCCTGTCCTCCGCATCCCGAGCTTCAGGTATCCGGTACATCGCGTCCTAAGTACAATCGACAACGAGGACAGCGAATGAGCGAGGTTGGTGTTGGGTTGCTGACCAGCGATGGGACCATCCTTCCCTTTCTGGCTGGTATAACACGCCTTCTATGATGACTGGCTTTCTTCCCTGACCTAGGATGAACCCTGAGCTGGCTGCATCTCGTAAGGACACGCTGACCGCCGTGATCAGATCAGTCATCCCAAGGGCCTTGGAAAACTGTCATCGTAGGCACACCGGTGACCGGCGTTCAGGAGAAGGTGGAAAGTCCTGGGCGGTGAGCCGTGGGAGGGTAGTATCGGTAGGCTTATGGTCGGCTTACCGGGCGGCCGAGGATGCCCCTCCTAGACCCCTAGGTGGTTTCAGAAGCATATGCCGATCCGTCCCTTGCCCTGACCAGCCTTACGGTTCACTGCATGAGAAACCGGTGCCGAACACCGCACACCCCGCTGTCGCACAACCATCTCATGTCAGACTCTTGTGAGCTTACCCCAACTCCGTTACTCAGCGCGGAATGAGCTCATTCAGCTGCAGTGATCCGCCTTTTGGGGTAGCGGGGTCGGGGAAAGGGAGTCATACGCGTAGAAAATCTATCCTAAGCTTGAAGCCGGTGAGATAGTGCAACGGATAGCCGAAGGGGTTCGGAGAATGTTGCAATTGCAGTCAGGACGATAGCCGTAGTTGTGATTCGGAGCAGGCTGCCACTTGGATACCTGTAAGCGCAAACCAAGATGGCGGCTGGCGACCCGGGTCTACTTTCAAGATAGAGGAGTCCTGCGCGTCTGCGTGCCCGAGAATATCCCAACTTTCAGCCCGAAGTCAAACAGCTACAGTAGCAATTGGACCATGAGATTCTCCGTGGTGACCGTCGTCATCGCCGCCCTCGCGCGGGGTGGCGTCTGCCTTAGATTCTTCAACTCGACAGGCCAGCTGCCGGCGAATATGACAGACGAGTGCAAGGAAGCCCTCACCGGCGACATTGCTTGCACCCCGCGGCTCATCATGCCGCAAGAGGTGGCGGCGAGGTTGCCGTCCAACACGACTGAGCTGGACATGTACTGCAACGACACGTGCACCGAATCCATCAAGGTAAGGACAACAAGCAGCTTGCCTAACTCGGGGGCCAAAGACTTACACGAGAATGCCGAACCTTGTAGCAATGGACAGCCGCTGTGCACGACTGCTGCGGCAACGAGCGCTTCGACTTCGGCTCCAGCGCGATTCTCGGCCGCCAACCGTTCCAGCAGTCGGCAAGCGATATGGCCGACGCTCTGGCATGGGCACAGGGAACCGCTTGCCTGAGAGAAGAAAAGAGCGGAAACTTTTGTGCGCCAAAGTTGACCAACGGCACCTTCGAAGAGTGCGGAGATTGCACCCTCAAGTATCTGGCGGCCATGATGAGCTCGTGGTACGGGATTGGCAGAGCACCTAGCGAGACGACCTTCAGCGCGTTGCTGGACAAATGCTGCGTGGATCCGGGCAAATACCCACACAGCAACTGGACCATGCCAGATCTACCTCGGTGAGTTCCCCTCTCTGAGCCATCCTCCGCGAGCCCCTGTAGTGTGTCTTCTACCCCGGACTGATGCGGGATATACAGTCCAACTGGAATGCGGAACATCACCTGTTATGGTGGGTGCTTCCATAAGGTCGTCGAAGGCGACACGTGCGAGTCGATCGCATACGGATACAACGTATCGTACGACCGGTTTCTGTACCAAAACGGCTTCGATTGGCAGTGCCGTGGACTCCAAGTCGGCAGAGAAGTCTGCGTTGGGAGCCCGTGTTCTCTCTACAAGGCAAGCGCGGCATCAGAGTACCTAAGTTCATGTGTGAGCGCGGCTAAACGTGCGTATAGGTCCAGGAAAATGACACGTGCGACTCCATCGCCAGAGATAAGCAGTTCACACTCACTGAACTCTTGGCCTGGAATCCGACCATCCATCGCACGTGCGACAACCTCTCCGACATGAAAGGTCGCACCATCTGCCTCAGCCCTCCAGGGTCAGAGTCCTACGACGTCAACATCACGGTGTCGTGGGGTCAGCCATGGACGACGCCTTCCTGGGGGTCATGGATGCCGGCACCGACTTTGGGAGATCCGAACGGTACAGCGACAACACGAGCATTAGAGCTCCGTGACAAACTGCCGACGGCCACGTTCGTGTACAACGCCACGGCAGAGAAGCGCCTGGCTGAGCTGTTTGCGAGGCATTGCCCTGTCAGTCAAGACGACTTCGAAAGGGGTTTTGATTGGTATTACCTGAGCCGCAAGTGCTACGAGCTGTTGAGGCCGTACTGCAATCCGACGCTTGACGGGCCGGCGCCAACGGGGACACCCAGTGTTCCGGATGAGTGCCTGCCCGCTGTCGTGATGGGATGGCGATCGAGTGGCAACTGACCGGTATGGATACCTAGCATCTTTGGGTGATGAATGGAAGAGGAAGCAGGATGCTGTGACTTGGTCGTTGCGGGTTGCGCTTTGTGTTACAAGCCACAGCTAGGATCTCCGTAGTTCATTCGCCGTTTCGAGTCCCCTTCAGAATAGTAGCCGCGCACCTTTCTCTGATTTCTCGGCAAACGTCTCGAGAATCTCATCCAGCGACACCATGGCTCGCCATGCGCCGGTGAAGTCGAGCATGCCTTCGGGTCTGATCTTGTTGTTCCAGAGGCATTCGCCATGGCAATCCAGCCAGATGACCTTCACAAGCCCCTTCTCCAATGCCTCCCTGTCCACGATGTAGAGCCTCTCCACCACCTTCATAGAAAGCCTCTCCATCTCGCCCTCGGCCCCCTCAATCTCCTGCTCGCGCTCCTCATGGAGCTCTTCGTTTGCGAAGCGGACCACGTCGCACAGCTCTGGCAGACGCAATAGCACGCGAGCCCAATCGCCGTCAAAGCTGTAGATATTCGAGTCATCAAGAGCACCGGCCCGGTCAATCACGTTCCCTCCGACTCCGACGACATGGGCAGCCATCGATGCGTACGCAGAGTCAAACTCGGGTGCGTAGCACGTGCGCACCCACAGTGGGTCAGGGGACGTCTGGGAGGCCCGACGCACGCTCACGCTGCGCTCAAGGAGTGTCTGATGGGGAATGAAGAGGCGGGCAGCGAGCCCAGAATCGACTTTATATCGTGCATTCTTGCGCTTGAGAGATTCTTGGTGATATGGCTGGTGATAGAAACAGAACGAGAGAGGGAGGATCAGATATTAGTTGGTTTCCGAGTGGCTGGAGAGCGGGGAATGCTGTGGCTGCGTACATGGCGCTGTCGCGGCGTCAGGGCCAAGTAGGCATGAACGGCAGACTCCCATTGCTTCGCGTCATCAGCTGGGTCGGCGGTATGATCCCACCGCTCCTGCTTTCAGTCAGTCCTGACAACGACAAAAGTGGTTTACTCATGCCTCCGAGTCGGTCGTCTATTCGAGTGCCTTACCATCAGAAACACGTCAAAAGCCAGGCAGCCATACTCGGCGTCTGCAACGGGCGCTGCTCCGGCCATTTTGCTCAGGCTTTTTCTTCTCTTCGGAAGAGTCACAGAATGGCTCGGTTGCGGGCGTTGGAGAAGCCAATTATCGGATCATTGGAAATAGGTAGGAAGAGTTCAAATGGAGACGTGAATCTCCAAGAGTCCAATGCACCTTCCAAGACCCCTAAATTTATTACCCCTAACCCTAAGCAGGCCCTTCGGGTTTTGAGTGGCAGGCACGCGCGTCACGTTCCGTTGACCAACGGCGAGCTAGGTAGGGAAGCAAGGCCGGCGCCTCTCGTCCCGAATT
The DNA here is from genome assembly GCF_033297395.1 of Canariomyces notabilis. Taxonomy (NCBI): domain Eukaryota; kingdom Fungi; phylum Ascomycota; class Sordariomycetes; order Sordariales; family Chaetomiaceae; genus Canariomyces; species Canariomyces notabilis. The sequence continues at coordinate 88,520 of NW_027041842.1, forward strand.
ACCTGGAAGGCTGGTTCGATGCATCTTCCTGAGTCCTCCTCAAACTCATCAATGCCAGCATGGTTTGCAATGCTGAGGTACATTATGCGGGCGAGATAGCAACGACAGCGAAAGGTTAAGTACCTAATTAAAAGCGACACAGAGTCACGGACCAGCAGATGGCAAGCCAAAAGCATTCAAGGGAAGACTATTAACCTAAAACAGGGAGCCTCAGGAGGTCCATTCAGGGCGAGGCCGCAAAGGATACCCAGCATTGCACGAGTGCCACAATCCAAGGAATTTTCCTCCAGCAAAGAAACCTTCAAATCAACTGACAACCAGTCATTCTACGACTCTCCAGGAATGGAACACAACAGTACCACCCATGCCAGCCACCAATACCTAAGGTATCTACCTAGCAGCGAGAGGCCACTACTTTACTGGCCCGAATCAGTAATGGGACTCACCATCCCAACCACCGCCTTCCGATCCCCCGTCGCCCACCCACGCCGCCACCAGTCACACCCGCGGTTTGAGTACTAATAGGCGGCCAGATGTCCCCCGTGCGCGTGACGGTGAGCATGCCCGTGCTTCCGTGGCCGCCGCCGCCGCCGCCGTGGCCACCACCACATCCGGGCTTGGCGCAGCCCCCGTAGCTACTAGTAGTAGTAGTGTTACTGGTGGGTGCTGCCGGGGTTTTGGTGCACCTGGAGCAGTGGCGCGGGGACGATGTCGACGAGGAGCACATGGTCAACGTGTCCGTCACGGTCGCAATCTCGGTCACGAGCTCGGCCGTGGTCGTGGTCGTGGTCTCCGTCTTGGTTTCCGTGACGGTGCATGTGGTCGTCTCGGTCGTGGCTCGGGTGACGGTCTGGGTGGTTGCCTGGGTGATGGTCTGGGTGATTGCTTGGGTAATGGTCTGGCCGACCGTCTGCCAAGACGTGACCGTCACCGTCGCGGGCGGCTGCTGGGCCGGGCATGACGAGGTTGGCGGTTTCGACGTTCCGCAGCCCGACGTCTTGAGTGTGATGGGCGTGCACTTGAGCTGCCCGAAATTGGGCGACACATAAATGTTCCACTCGGTGTCGGTGGCTGGGCAGGCGAAGAACTTGGGGCTGCCGTTGTATAGCAAGGTGTTGTCCGGGCTGATGGAGAAGCCCTTTGCCGGTGCTTTGCCCTGATCGCATTGAATCTGAGTGGTTGGCGGTTCTGTCCTGTTGTTAATCAAGGGTTCGGTGGCAATTTTAAACAACTAACACGAGCAGAGAAGAACGAACCGGTCACAATGCAGCCAAACCCTCTCTCGTCAGTGATCCCACCATCAGGGCCGATGCAGAAGGTTGAAGTCGGGTAGGTCCCGTTGAGGCGGATCTGGCCATCCTCGAGCTGGCCAGCGGGACACGCAAAGGGATCTTCGGACGACAGAGTGAATTTGCAGCAGCCAGAGTCGCCGCCGCCGTCATGGTTCCCCGTGGCAGAGCACAGGGGAATCGCTGCGAGAGCAGTGGCGAGTTGCGAGACGAACGTCGACGGCTTCATGACTGCCAATGCGAAGACAGAGTATAGAGAAAGGGCACTCCGGTGGGTATCTCGGGGGGTGATGGCGGGGGAACGCTTCTGCCCTTTCTACTGCCACTCCTTCCGGTCTCTTGAGGTTGGAGGCCTGCTGGTCACTCCAGCACCCAGCTATACCTCTCTACCCCCCGAAGGACCTCGATATGCCTGCATAGTCGCGACTCCCAACCTCCCTCTTTCACCACACACGCGACATGGCGCGGAAAACTCGGCCCAGGCTCGTGATCACTCGGGCTCGGACTCGTCATCTCAGACCGTCTTGATGCTCTCATCCTGCATGTCATCATGGCTGCCTTGCTTCCATTCCTCCGTCCGAGGTCGGATAATAGCGGTATGATTCGTCCTCCCAGTCTTAGGATGTTCAATATCGAGTTTGGGTCGGGCTATGGTGAACGGTGAGACGGTCTGGCGCGGGATGTGTCGCCGGTATCAGGTACATCGCAACTTTCCATGTCCGCGGCGACGGTGCGTCATTGGTCAATTCTCGGATGCAAATCAGGTGTGCTGCTGCTGACGTGAAGTTTGCTGAGGTGATGCCCTGCATCGCGGGTGATTTCCTGCTTAGAAGTAGGGGTATATCACACACTCGTATGATTTATAACATTGGAGCTGGCGCCAAGAGACCCGAGTTCCTGGAGACCGGGGACGGCATCACGGTCGCAGGTAATACTCTGTGTAACCCTACTGACGTCTTGCGGTGTACAGCAGCGGATGGAGCTATGGCCGTCAGATTTGGAGAAGTTTGGGGTAGCTTGGGGTAGCTTCATATGCCTTCGTCTCTGGGAAGAAATGGTGGTGAAAAACGGATACCCCTTGATGACCCTTTCAAGCTCACTCTTGTCCATCTCTCTCGTGGTTTTCTCCTCTAAGTCCTCTTGCTACTATGAGTGTTAGCAATCCTCTTTGATTCTACATGGAGCGAACCTCAAGATCCATCACTAAACCAACGACGATGGCTGACCAGGAGGTCCTCCGTGCCATACTCGAGATGCTTCATCGTCTTGAGGCGATACTCGAGGAGAGAAGCAACTCTGCGTTGAGCGACACCGCCCAGTCATCTCCCAGGACCAGCGGAAGCCTGACAACGCGAGAAGTCGACGACGACAACAGCATCACGTCCCCCCGATTTGGCAGCCCATGTTCTTGTGTTGGCACCAGCATCGATGTCAGGGCCCCAATCATGGCGAGCGGCGGCCACGACTATCGCCGTCGCCTGCTCCATGACAATGGGTATCATCTGTCGGCTCCCGAGATCGTGGAGCGACGGCAGCAGCAGTCCGCGCTCGCCTATCTAGCCACAATGGCAAAGCTGCGCAACCGGTTTGCGCTCGATAGCGCTTCTGACCTCGGCCAGGATCAGGAGGTCACGACCAACCCTGTCAACGAGCCATGGGACACGGCCAATAAAATCCAGAGCCCGGCAGCAGCAGATGGTACTGAGGACGACTCGGACTGGCGCTCGGTGTCGGTGTATCCATCACGGCCGCTGTCTCGACTTGATTTTGGGACACCGCCACCAGTACCTCAACTCCCAGACTTGGACCCGCAACGGCAAGATGTCATCCAAGTTTCTGCTGTGAGATACGAGAACACACAGTTCTCGCCGGCCTCTACATCCTCCGACGACGCCAGCAGCGCGCCGCGGACCTCCCAATCGGGAAGCTTGCACTCCTCCGGCACGGGCCAGAGCAGTATTGGTGGCGAATCATCGTTCGGCACCATGAGCAAGAGCGCGTCCTACGCCGTGTTCACAAAGATCAGGGGCTCGCTCAAAAGATCCATCTCCCTGCGCACAAAGAGCAAGGGGAGCCTGAGTGGGCGGGAGGAGGGCGGGAGTGAGATGCCCACGGCCACAAGGGCCATCACGCCGGAAGAGGCAATCGTCACGGTTGAGAACAATGGCATGGGGGCAGAGAATGCATTCCCAACTCAGACGGGACTTGGCAAACCGTGGCGGTCCACCGTCTCACGGTTGGCCAAGAAGGGGTCCTGGTATTGCGTCGCTCCTTTTTCCTTGTCTGTGTCTTGGGTCGGCCGCGCCATGGTGAGCCAGCAGATGAAGATGCTTGATGCTGCCGCGTAGGATCCAATGGCTTGAATTTTCACTAAGGCTTAAATACACGCTCCCTTTTGATCAGTCTTTCTATCTGTTGGGCTTTGGCATTTTTACTGCTTGAAGGGACCTCTTCACCCATTCCCATCAGAAAACAGTGTCAGGGGATGTGTATCGAACCTGGGTGTGCAAGTGCAGTACTAGTACCTTCGCTGAATCGCTCAGGGGAAGGTGCCCAGTATAGCAGTTTGCTCAGCTGGCTCGCATTAACCTCCTGGTCAGTACAAGGGCGACTGGAATAGTAGTACCAGAATAACCAGACAGTATCGTAGGGGTAGAACAGCCTTCAATTTCAGAAAGCCTGAGCAGGTCAACCTTCCAGAAATTATCACACGGGAAGCACCCTTTTCTGCTTCCATGTACATGTAGATCTGAGCCAAGCACTCTGACAACAACCTGAGGTACTGAGTTGCAGAGAAAAGCAGATTGCCACTCCTGGATCATGAGGCATGTACAGGCTGTTACCGAGTGCAGGCAAAATTCTGTATGCGGAAATCGTCCTCTCTACTACAGAGTTCGAGGACAGGTACTTGGGCAGATAGGTACACAAAAGGAGATGCGTGTGCCAAAGCCGGCTCGGCAGGTACGGCCGGCTTTGTGCTGTGTAGACTTATAATGGCAAGACCGAGTACCGCAAGCGGAAATCGCTGGTTTCCCATCCAGTATAGTAATTCCTTTGAGATCAGCTCGAACAGAAAAGGGTGCTGTCTCCTGTCTTTTACAGTCTGATTGTGGCCGGCACCTCTTCTAAAAGTTCTAATCCAGACATCGAGTCACGATTGTTCAACGCCATTACAATTCCGGACGCTATCTCTGATTCGGACGATGATCTATTCGCAGATAAATTCTATGCTGCGACAACAAGCAAGGTGACAAGATACATGCACTTCAACGCCGAAGAGTACCGAAAACTCCAAGCGAAAGTTGAATCACTGCGAAAGGATCTGCGGCATGTCGAGTCCGAAATCAGCAAGCTTGATGGCACCGACAACAGCGATGCATGGTCACGGATCCCCTCGTTGCTCCGTCTACAATTGGAGGCCACTGCAAAGGCGAGCCGGGTGGCCGAGCGGGCATTTGCTGACTCGACGGGTCATGCATACAGCTACAGGTTTGAGGTGTCTGACGAGGATATCAAGGCAAAATTCAAGGAGCTTCGAGAGGATCCGAAGCCTAGGGAGCATTGGGCCTCACATAGTTGTAGGCGAGAATGATGATGATGAAGCCTCGGTTGCTGCGAGGAAGGCTGCCGCGGAGAATATCGAGAATCCGTGTTGGAAGGGGCTCCAAGACTTGATATTCAGCCCCGGTTCTACATATTGGGCTGGCCAGTCTGGTTCTTCCATGTGGGAAGCGTTTGAAACTATGATAGGTTTGTACCTCTGCACCTTATCCAGAAACAACTGAACCCCGTCTAATAACTAACCGTGATGCCATCATACAAAGGGGACGCTCACAAAACCTGGCCCAACCTTCTGCCCGAGCTTCACCATCTTCGAGCTCGAATGGCGACTCTCCTTGACCGACTGAACGGCAGCCCAAACCCGGAGCGGGATGCCTTGATGGTTGCCACGATATTCGGACCCGTCATCACCAGGCCAGATAGCCCAATTCCGGATAATAGGTGGTGGGGCGAGTATCTCGAGGAGGCTCTCAAGATCCTCCATCTAGCAGCCGACCTGGATCTGATGTTTCGACGTTCCCTCTCAGATTGGAGCATCTCTCCGAGCCAGAAGGAATTAAAAATGATGGCCTTGGGGCGGGCAAACTTGGTTGAGTACGGTCTCGACAGGCGCGGCGACCAGGATGGCGAAAACTATGATGCGCTGGTCTCGGTCGTGCCCTCTTATATATATCACGAATGACATAGATGTGTAAGGGCCCTAAGGGGTGGACTGGCTGCAGACTGAGAGTTATACCTTGATCAGCAGTACCTAATGTACAACACCAGGTGACCTATGTAGTACTCAGCTTACCCCCCTATAAGAACCTTTTGCTCTTATTTAGCTCTTATTTGAAGATAGTAGGCACCAGAATGCCAGGAACAAAGTTATCCCAACGCACAGCAACGGTCATGCAAAGGTGGTCGATCGGATGCGGGGGAACGGACAAAAGGGGGACGCTATCGTCAGACAATCGTCACGCCACCACGAAACGGTACCAAACTAATGGCAAGGCATTAAGTACGAAATGCCATCATTCGCTCCTTGCAGGTCAAAAGAATAAGCACACAAGTAAATTTTATCCTTTGATCTAGTCAAGGGGGCCCTCATTCTCCGTATCCCCTATACCCATCAGCCATCAAGCATCGAGGTACATCACAATGGGTGGCTCCCCTCCATTACACGCTCTGGGATTCGCCACAAAGTCAACGGGGATGAGGAATTCGGCGCCCATTATTAGCATTCTGCGCGCATTACGTACTGAAGTCTCACCTCGTTGGCATGGAGTGACAGCAACAGCGTCGAGGCAATCACAATGGCGACCTACACCTCCCGTCTCATGTCGTCAGCCCGTAATCCTACCTGTAATCCAGCAACGTCTCTTCACCGTATCACCCTCTCCCCTTGCCACCAGCCCCGATGAAAAGAAAGCCCCGCCACCCAGATGGCACCCGCCAGCCGAGCAAAGCCTCAACGAGCGCCCCGTGCTGGTCGTCGGCGCGGGCAACATCGGGCGGCGCGTAGCCCTCGTCTGGGCGTCCAACTCGCGGCCCGTAACCATCTACGACATCTCGCCCGACGCTTTGCGCTCCGCAACCGAGTACATCACCGACCACCTGGGCGCCTACTGCGCCGAGCGGGGCACGCACCCAGGCCACGTGAGCACGACAACCGACCTGCGCACGGCGACCACCTCATCGGGAAGGACGGAAAAGAACGCCGAAGGCAAGTTCTCAGCCGAGGAACTAACCAAAGCCCCCTGGCACGCCATCGAGTGCCTGCCGGAATCTTTGCCCTTAAAAACCTCGGTGCTTGCACTCCTGGAGCGCTCGCTGCCCTCGGACTGCGTGCTCGCGTCCAACAGCAGCAGCTTAACGACGGCGGAAATGGCGGCCGAGGGCCCGCTTGCGCATCCGGAGCGGTTGCTGAATACGCACTACTTCATCCCGCCGCGCAACCGCATGGTGGAGCTCATGTCGAGCGGCGAGACGGCGGGGGCGATCTTCCCGTTTCTGGCATCACAGATGCGTCGCGTGGGGTTCACGCCCGTGACGGTGCCGAGGGATGTGCAGTCGAGAGGGTTTGTGTTTAACCGGATCTGGGCTGCGTGTAAAAGGGAGACGCTCGCGGTGCTGGCGGAGGGGGTGGCCAAGCCTGCGGATGTGGACGCACTGTTTCGGGATTTTTTTCATGCCGAGAAGGGGCCGTGTGAGAGGATGGATGAGGTGGGGTTGGATACGGTTGCGCAGGTTGAGCAGCATAATTTGGAGAGGAAGCCGGGGTTGGGGAGTGAGTCGGTGTTGGCGTGGTTGAGGGAGAATTATGTGGCCAAGGGGAAGTTGGGTGAGAAGAGTGGTGATGGGCTGTTCACGGGTGAGGAGAGAGACGCGTTGAGGGAGAAGCATCATAGGGAGAGGTATAAGGATGTTGAGGAGACGTCGGGTGCTTGACCAGCAGCTGTTTGACTTTGGGCGGTTTCAAGGTGGGCGTTGGCGGAGAATTCTTGTTTGCACCGCTTCTTTCCGAGCCCATCTGGAAGAGAATGCACAACCATGGCGACTGAACTTGGAGGCGTGAAACCTGGGCTGCGTGTAACGTTACTGATTGAGGAAGAGAAGCTCAAAACCGGAGTTCAGAACTTCAAATGGGCGCGCCTTTCCTTCGTTGCCGGGCTCTCGTATCGTTGTTGCCAAGAGGTGTGGTTGTTGACGACAGGGCGCTCTGTCCCCTGTAGGCCTGACGAATGCCAAGATTACCCCACAAATTCACACAACGCCAGTGATACCTTAGCAGCCTGCCTTCATCGAGGAAGCCAGAGCCAGGTGTGAGGTACATGACACACGGGAAGGTTCATGATGTAAAAGTACGGGCTAACTTGACGCAGGGTAGCTCCAATGAACTTAAACCGATATGGGTGCCCTTAAGGCACGGTAATTTCTGGCTTTTATGTTCTCCCCTCTTCTTGCTTCACAATTCGGTAGCTCTTTTATTTAGTCCACCAGTCAACAGCACTATCAACCCTCAGCACAGCAACCCCAGACACATAAAGAACAACGACTAGTAGTAGTACCGGTTGACCATGGCTCCCCCGTTTCCCACGCCAAAGTTCATCACCGGCGGCTGCGTCTGCAACGCGCTGCGCTACCGAGTCGACTTTCCCCCCGACCACGACTTCGAAACCGCCGTATGCTAGCTACCCCTGACTCCCCCTTTTCCACATCCTATCTAACCCCCTTCTGCCTCTCACAGTGCAGCACATGCCAATGCACGCAATGCCGCAAGCAAACCGGCTCGCTCTTCTTTATGCACCAAACAGTCACCCCCTTCAGCGCCTTCCAGTGGACGAGCCCGTCCACGGCCACGCTCAAGCGGTTTGAAGCCAGTCCCGAGGCTGAGCGTGTCTTTTGTGGCAACTGTGGATCCTTCATCTACTGGAAGGGCAAAGACGGCAGGGACCGCGTGTCGTTTACCATTGGCACCGTCGACCCGCTCTACCTGTTTGGCGAGGGCGCCGACGGGAAGGAAGTCCCCAAGGAGGGCTTCGGGCTGGCCCTGGCGAATGGCGGTGGGGAGCATGGGTGGTGCAGGAATGAGATTAAGGGGGTCACGGATGGGGAGCAGTTGGGGTTTATGGCGAGAGGGAAGAGGACTGAGGAGTAACATGGAGTGTTCGTGACGATGAAGGGCCAGCACTACAGTCTGAGTTGTCCAGAGGGCAGTGTAAAGTGAAGAGATGTGCTTGCCACAATAAAAATGATCATGAGATAAGTCTTGTCGCCAGGTCTTGGGGCTTCCGGCGTGCCCGAGACCGCTCGAATTGAAATGATCTCTATCACTCCTGGAGATGTTACGCTTCAAGTCTCAACCTTTTAAATTATTCACCATAGAAGCACAGCCTGAGACTTACAGCCATCTAAGTGTAGAGGGAATATGCTAACACCCAACCAGGACATAGTCATCGCCGACAGGTGCCTATGACCTTCTCGGTTGGTCACTTGAGAGTTGAGGATACATCTATCTATCTATGATTCCCGTCTGCGGCGAAACTCTCGCTCAAAACAGTCATTCTCATTGTCAACCAGGATATCTTCAAAATCATTTCCATATACCAATTAAGCTGCAGCACAAGAGCGCGAGTGGTTACCAAGTCAAGTTCACCACGTCCCGACTGTTTCTTCCTCTAACTCGATGCCAACATCTCAGCAACACATCGACCCAGGATTCTGTATGTTGACATCCATGACATCAATCATCATCGCTGGATGACCGCCGCCGATGTCCGGCCTGAGATGGACTCCGCGAGTCTCTATCTGGCGAGTCCCCATCGGGTTGACGAACATAGTAGTTCTCAGGGGTGTTGCTTTCTTCGCACTCCTTGGCAGCGTTGTACTTCTTGAAAGCAACCTGCACCAACAGGCCGACCTCTTTTCTGTTTCGCCCAATGACGCCGACGGCGAGCAAGGCTTCGGTTTGTTCGATCCTGTTCAGTTTGAAACCCACGTCAGTGCCCAACAAGTAACTACTAGCACTCTTATCCTTTGAGCCTCTAGATGACGATCGGATACTGGGATTGGCATACCAGTCTTGAAGTTTGCGATACTCTGCCTGGTCATGGTACAGCCGGTCTGGCAGGCCCTGACCCTTGATCAAGGCCAGCACGCCGGCAACAACAGTGTTGATGGCACCGAGGAGTGTGATGGCGATCACATGGTCGCCTGCACTCGGCCCCCTATCCAAGCACAGTATCAGCTCAAGAACATACTACCTAGAAGAAGACACACGAGGATTAAACAAGACTCGGAACACACAAAGCCGTCAGTGAAGCCCCAATAATAATCTGCGCAAAATGGCACACATAAATCAGAAACCCAATAAGCCGGTACATCAACTTCTTGCGCCTCTGCGCCCTCAGCGCAGCCGCGTAGATGCCCACGGCCTTTTTTCGTCCCTCCTCCAAGGACTCCGGGTCTGTCGATCCAGCTAGGGTACTGTTGATACCCACCGCGCGACGGAAGATGACCAGATTCTCGTCGTTCAGCCGCCGAATTGGCAGCCCGGCTGGGAGGCCCCACACCGGGTCCGGGTCCGTTTCCGCAGGCTTGGGAACTTGAACCGCCCCGTTCGGAATCGGATCTGAAACTGGGCGAGCTTTCAGGTTCATGTTGGGCGCCCCGGGTGCTATTATGATGTTGGTGTCTTCTTTGGCGAAGGATACCTGGTCTCGAGGTTCAGACTCTGCCGGCGGCGGCGGCGGGATCTCGACTACTTGGATTTGGGGTTGTGGTGTTGATGGGGTGGGGTGGGAATGGGAACTAGCATCGACGGGGGTTGATGTTCCCATTGTGTCATGTCGCAACTGAGAGGTGAGATAGACAAACTGATGATACCAAATACTAGTTGGCCGTGCAGGAAGCGGTGTATCTCGTCCTTGCGGCTTAACCACCAGCTAGCACTGGCACTAGTACTATGTTGGCATAATGTTGCTGGATCCGAGTACCTTACCCTCTTGTATCCCAATCGGGCTGAACATGGACGAAAACAATCCTTCGAGCGCCGCGGGGTTGCAAGGGGCAACTTATACTCCTCCTAGATCCTAATAGTTGAACTTGGTGTCTGTATTGTGCCACGGGTGCACAGCTCAGGATCACGACCCTGGACCAAACAGGGGTCAGGGGCAACCCTTCCACCTTCACTCTGTCAACTCAACCTCCGTCCTACTTCATGTTATCTTCACGCTGTGAAACCCTCATGTCCTACTCACCGTCCAGTCAGATTGCCTGAGGGCCGTTCCTTTGCGTGTCTTCTTCAGATCCAGTCAATAAACCACTGCAGTCTGCAGCAAAAAGGAGCTTTGCGGGGGCCAAACGGCCCCCAAAATCGGCATTTCGCCCCCATCCGAGTGAGCCGGCGCAAGGCTTTGTACCAGCAAAGTTGTCTCTTGATCAACTCCAGTCCTCGAACTCGGCTTTAAGTTGTGAGAAAAGTCTGGCTAGTACTGCTGTGAGTACCTATGATACAAACATTAACTCCAAGGTGGTTTACACAGTCAAACTCAACGCAGGTACTTGTGCCCTGCGGGAAGGGTTCCACTGTAAGAACTTGAAGGGATCTGGCAAAATCGTAGATGTTATCAAGATCTTGGACCTGTCTGATATCACCCAACTTGTGATATCTGAGCCGCTGCGAGTCCATGGTGTGACTGTGTGTATGGACTCACCCCCAAGCGGAACGCCATCGATCATCATGTGCCTCTGCGGTTTGGAAGGTCCCGTCAAGGGTCAGCGGATCGCGTAAATCAAGGCAAACAAACAGAATCACAATGATGAAAGGAAGTGCCATAACAAATCACAGGAAATACCAGCATCATGTACCACCATGGGGAACCCACTGTGCAGCTTGACACCACCTGTATACAGGCTTACACCACGCGAGCAGACCCCATACCCAACACCCGCCCACCTCACATTCGCAAAGGCAGAGCTCAAACCTTCATCCCATTCTCCTCCACCTTCCTCCCCTTCTCATCATACACAATAACACTAAAAGCCTCATAATCATTATCATCCACCAACCTCTCCCCGTCCTCAGTATCCGCCGGCAGGCGCATGTGCAGGCCCATGCCGGGCTTCGGCCACAGCGGCGCGAGCGGGTCAAACTCGTCATCATCCTCACCTCCACCGATTCTATCCTGACTCCCCTCCTTGCCTTTCAGCCCGCCGCTAGCAACTCCATTCCCATTCCCGTTCCCATTCCCAGACCGCCCCCCCTTGCCCGCCGCAGCCTGCCTGCTACCATTCGTCGTAGCAGCAGCAGCAGCGACCTTGCGTACAAAGTTGATCTGGCCCGTGGGATGTGCCTCGGCGCGGGGGAACAGCCCTTCAGTCGTCGTCCCAGCAAAGAGCGAGCGCGGCGTGGTGCCCGGCACGCCATCGGAGGATGATGAAGATGAAGAAGAAGCCGGGAAGATGGGCAAGTCCGGGTGCAGCTCCAAGCACGCCATCAGCAGCCCAACCAACTCCTGCTGCGGCAGCGTCGACAGGTAGGCCCGCTTCTGCTGGACGGTTCTGGATGCCCAGCTCTCTCTGCCCGCAGTCTTACCTCCTCCACCACCACCACCACCACCGACTGACGAAGCCGAACCCACCACCTGCGACGTCACGGTTTCAACCCTCTGCCTCTTAAACCCCGAACCCGAACCCTGCCGTTCCCTCTTCAAGTTCTTCGCCGACAAACACCCCGCACAAAACCACCCTTTAGTCTGATCCCGCACCGTATCGCTCTCAATCCACGGATCATGACACAGCTGATGCCAACCATCATTGCACCCGTCACAAAACACAATCTGGTTGCTCGCAGGGCTGTGCATGCGCGTGCACTTTTTGCAGAGCGCTTGCTCCGCCGTGCGCTTATTACCGGCCCCCTTTCTCCTGCTGCCACCGTAAGCGTCCATGGCGGCCGGGTTGTACGCCGCGGGCTTCAGGACCTGTCGGCCGGACTTGGTCACGGCTAGCAGAAGCGCCGTGCTCGAGGACGGTGTGGTGGTGATGGCTGGGTTTTCGTTTGCGTCAGTCGGCGAAGACAGGCCCGAGGTGCTGCTCATGTCGCTGTCCTCTTCGTCGTCGTCGTCGTCGTCGTCGTCGTCGTCGTCGTCCGAGGCGTGCCCTTTGGTTCGTTTGCGCTTCCCGCCCGCGCTTCGGGGCGCGATGGATTGCTTTAGTTTCTTGGTAGGTTTGGTCTCTGAGGATGCAGAGACCTTGGAAGCGGCGGGTTTGGCAGGTGCGTGCTTTGGCAAGCCGGTCAGTCCGGCAGTGACCTTCCGAATGGCGCTCATGCCAGCCGTGGCGCTTCCTGGTTTTGGAGCCGTCGGTTTCGGTGCTGTCGGTGCTGGTACGGTAGATGATGTGGACCGGACCGGGGCCGTACTGGGCATCTGGATGGTCATCTGCGTGGACATGTTCATGCCCATGACCAGTCGCCGCTTGACATCTTCGTAGGTCGCCGAGGGGATGCTCGCGGTGACGGCGGGCGAGCTTGAGGCCTGAGAGAGGGCGGCACTGAGACTGCTGGGCTCCCCTTTCATCCTCTTGAGAATCATCTGGGTGGCTGCGGTGAACTGCGGAATGTATAAGGGGCGAGTTGGCGCGAACGAAACCGATGGAGAATGTGCTGTCCCCGGAACAGGGCCTGCCGGCGTAGCTGGGCTCGGTGTAGGCCTAGCCTCGACCTTATCGACGGCATCTTTTCTGGGTTCTTCACTTGCCATGACTTGGCTAAGCGGTAGAGTCGAAACTTGAGATCACAATTGGATCCAAACTGCGCCCCTGATTTGGTGATTGTAAATGGGCTATTCGTCTGATCCACAGCTGTTTGACTGATAGTTTGAGCGAGTGGCGCCGGGTAGGTACAGGATTCTTCTTAGATTCCTAGATCACAGCGAGATGACGGGAAATGAGCATGGCGTGAGGTTCGGTTGTGCGAAAGTTCACGTGATACTCACGTGAGCAACCCTAACCCGCACGATGTTATAGAGCCCCTGAATGTGGGCAGCGCTATCTAACAACGCCCTTTTCTCGCAATCCCTGTATTAGGCCCTCCTCCATACCGAGATGCTCTCGGAGGATCTCATCTGTGTGCTCACCCAGCGTCGGCGGCGGGCTTCGGATGCTGGGCCGGCTCTCCGAGTACTTGATGGGCGTATTCAGGAGCTTTATGGGTCCGCACTCCGGGTGTTCTACCTCGACAACCATGTCCCTTGCTTTAGTGTGCTCGTGTGTTAGCGTCCCGAGGATATCATTGACCGCCGCATACGGCATTCCCTTGCCCTCGAAAATGTCGAGCCATTCCTGTGTCGTTTTGGTCGTGGTTATCTTTTCGATCTCGGCCTCGAGTTCATCGCGGTGCGCCACCCTAGATGAGTTGACCTTGTACTTTGGATCCTCCTTCCATTCTGGCCGTCTCAGCCCGTCGCAAAGAATGCCAAAAAGACGATCGTTTCCTCCGCCAAACAGAATATCGCCATCCTTGGTTTTGAAGGACCTGTAGGGAACGATGGAGGCTGCATGCTGTTGAGCGAGGCCCTACACAGTTCCTAGGGGATCCCGACACTTACGATGAGCCGTCCCCCACCGACCAGTGTCTCTCTCGCCGCTGATCAGGCAACTGCTGGCAATGTTGGCCAGCGTGACCGTCTGGCAGTCGCTCAGCGCAGCGTCAATGTGCTGGCCTTTGCCGGTCTTTGCGCGGGCGAGCAACGCTGCCATGATGCTGTTGCTCGTGTATAGACCTGTCGTCAGATCGGTCACGGCGACACCTACCTTGACCGGGGGTCCGTCTCTGCAACCCGTGATGTGCATCAGGCCAAACTCGGCCTCGACCATAACGTCGTAGCCCGGGCGCTGTGAGTATGGCCCGGTTTGGCCGTAGCCGGTTATTGATGCATAGATGAGCGCTGGGTTGATCTTGTGGATCGTTTCGAAGTCGAGGCCGTATTTCTTGAGAGAACCGGGAATGTAATTCTCAACCAAGATGTCGCATTTGGCGGCCAGTTTATGGAGGATCTCAACTCCAGCCGGATCCTGGAACGATAGTGCCAGCGACTTCTTGTTGCGATTAGCCTAGGACACTGGTCAACACCTGCTCCTGTCCTCTATCGCTTTGCTCCCCGGCATACCGCAAGAAAGTATGCTGACTCGCCGGGGCCTTCGTGGGCAGAACCAGGCTTGTAAGTCGCATACGGCGGTCCCCAAGCACGCGTGTCATCACCCCGTGTGGGGTGCTCTATCTTGATCACCTCTGCGCTTAACAGCCATCAATCAGAACTTGCCTTCGTTCTAGCTTGCGATGACATACCCAAGATCCCCTAGGATTTGCGTACAGTAAGGCTGGGAAGGGATGTCAGCCCCCTCTAGGCGGTTCAGTGGCATTTTCGGCTCTTCTTACCCCGGCAAGCACCCGGGTCATGTCCAGCACCCGGTATCCCTCAAGCGGAAGCGACCCCAGAGCTGACGGAGCAGCCGAGCCAGTGAATTGTCGGTGGCATGGTGGTATGGGCCGTCTCGGGCGTTTTGCCCGTGCGAATTGGAGTCCCTGGCAAGGCAGGCGAGGCATCCTCAGCGTCTGGCTCATCATGGAGGTACAAAGTAAACATCACAGTTCATTGAACCCTCAAAGAATGACATCCGAGGTTAGCTGCCACTGCTTGGAAGCCTTGGATTCGGCCGAGTTTGAGTGGTATTGGCCCCCGCAACCGGAAACAGCCACTGAGAGTCCCACTGTTCCGGTGAGTTTAGCGCTGGGGAAACTGATATGGACGCTGTGGATTCGCTGTTTCCACCGGCATTCCAAGCCGCTCACGGCGCCATCTCGTCCCCAATGAGGTGACATCCCATGGCGCAAGATCCCTGGAAACCCAACCCTCACAGGGTTCCATTTTTTTTCCAAGAAGTGAGAAGTCCTTCTGGGCTGGCTTGCAACCAGTTGACACATTGCTGGAGATTTATGAGCTCAAAGGGGTTGAACCTGGAAGTCCTGGGATGCGCAGAGATACTGTAGGTACTGTGCAACCGCAGTGAATACCACCTGTCCAGCAGCTGGCAGCATTGACAGCATAACTTTTGCCAGCCTTGTCTTTTGGGGCCGCCTGCCCTTTCCAGGCAGGACCGACTTCCAGGTTAATCACATTCATCTCCATACCAATACATCAACATCGCGACCTTCCAACTCCCAGCTAATCGCACGCTTCGCAACTCCCTCCCACAACCACCCGAAAAGAACTAGAAAGGCTTACCCTTACCCGCAATGGACTACCAAAACCGCGCCGGCTCCAAATTCGGCGGCGGCGGCGTCGCCTCGCACAGCGCGACCAACGCCGACCGCCGCGAGCGCCTGCGTAAGCTCGCCCTCGAGCAAATCGACCTGGACAAAGACCCCTACATCTTCAAGAACCACCTCGGCTCCTTCGAATGCCGCCTCTGCCTCACCGTCCACCAAAACGACGGTTCCTACCTCGCCCACACCCAAGGCAAGAAGCACCAAACCAACCTCGCGCGTCGCGCCGCCCGCGAACAAAAAGAGGGCAAAGGCGAGGTCGACCCCAACACGGGCCTGCCCGTGGGCGTCGTCGGCGCGGGGTTTGCTGCGCTTGGTTTGGGAGTAGGTGGGCCAAGGAAGAATGTAGTCAAGATTGGACGGCCGGGGTACAAGATTACCAAGGTTCGCGATCCGATCACACGGCAGCAGGGGTTGTTGTTTCAGCTGCAGTACCCGGACATCAGCACGGGGGTGACGCCGAAATGGCAGGTGATGAGCGCGTTTTCGCAGCGCGTGGAGGAGCCCGATCGGAATTTTCAGTATTTGCTGGTGGCGGCCGAGCCGTACGAGACGTGCGGGTTTAAGATTCCGGCGCGGGAGCTTGATAAGAGGGAGGACAGGCAGTTTGAGTTTTGGGATCCGGATGCGAAGGAGTATTGGATTCAGATTATGTTTATGACGGAGCGTGAGGAGAGGTTTAATGCCGCGCCGGGGCTGACGGGTAGGCGGTGATCTGTCTCTCTGCTCTGCGGGGATGAGAAGGATGGGAGAGGTATCAGTGGTATAGCGTCTGTAACGATATGCAGGTGCTCTTTGGGATGAGGGTGTACTATGCTCGGAGGGCGCGGAGGCTGGGAGTGAGAATGGCAAGGACCAAGCTGTGGAAAGTGCAAGATACCCCTCAACACACATATCGCCGTTCAAGCTCGACCCGCTCCCGCAAAGCCGCCTCTGTCCCGCACATGACGTGCAGGCCCTCCATCGTTGATAGCTCTAGCGGCTATACACTTGGAGCCGCCTGGTCACCCAGGGGCGAAGGGTCAAAAAACACGCACAGGTCACTTTGCCTCTGTTGCCTCTGTTGTAAGACTGCATATATGAAGGGATTCCGCTTTCTCAGGGGCTAACAGTCGAATAGCGGCACAATATTCAAACTTGATGGCTCCTCCTGCAGACGAGCAGCTCACTGTTGAGCAATATTGCCGCCGGAGACAAAAAGAATGCGTTGTGTACAACTAGCTAGGTAGCGGTCGTGCTCATTCGGCGAATATAAATCCTATTTTGACAATTTCCTAGCTGGGCATCCAGTGCATTACTTTACCTCTAATCCTTGACGGTTTCAGTTCTCAGCAAGCCCCTAATGCTCCCAAGCATCCCAGCTGTTGCTTGCCACAGCCAGGGCAACAAGTTGCGTGGTTTTGGTGCGGCCTCGCTCTTCACCTTGCACGACAGGGGCTATTCGATACCACTCTTTTCCTTCTCATGCAGCACTAACCATCTATCCAGCCTATCGACATCTCACATCGTCCACCCTCTATTACATCTCTTTCCCGAATCCCGCTCCCTTAGGCCAGGGTGAATGCTCGCTTATGCATAGACTATTTCGCAGCGAACAAGTGGAAAATACGTAAGACCTCACAACGGCGAACCAGGCAAGTAAGGCTAGTACTTTGAACAAGGAAGAGAATATCAACCCGGTAAAAAGCTCGCCGGGCCGGACGAGAGGGTGAAATTGCTGCAAGTTTACCGGAAGTTGTTGTCGAACCGCTTGAACGTATACCCGATGAACGGGAGGCTCATCTCTGGACTCTCCTCCTGGGGGTTGGCGTTTCTAGCAGCCTGCGCAGCCTTGAGAAGAGTGGCGTTATCTGTCTGGTCAATTTCATCCGTGGGGAAATACGTCGTGTCGATATTGGATGTGAGGCGCGGCTCGAAGGGCGCCCGGATTCGCCGCAGGCTGTCAAATTCGACTCCCCTGAAGAAAGCATGACCCTTGATCTCATGTGCTCCGCCACGTCCAAGGCGGTTCTCTGAGTTGCAAATGAGGCTGAAAACACGCGTGAGCAAAGGAATGAGATACCAAGTGAATGGGCTCTTACCTCCGGATCAGGTTCTCGGCTTCAACTCCGAGCTGGATATCATCGGGAAAGTAGAGGGATTGCCTCCAGTTGACAATCTTGCGGTAAGTGTCGTGGCTGTCCTCGGCACAGAAAGGCGGCCAGCCGACCAAGCACTCGAACATGATCGTTCCCAGCGACCACCAGTCACAGTCGAACGAGTATCCATGTCCGGTGAAGATCTCGGGTGCGATATAGTCGGGAGTCCCCACGGTCGAATAGGCCATCAGTCTCCTCGAGCGCCTCCAGTCGTTGATTTGGGCGCGGTTACTGACGGTCAAGTTGATCTGGTCGATGGCGATCGAGTTCCGGTTATCGCGCGGCTTGCTGGACTTTCCCTGGAGGAGTTGCTGATAGTAGTTGTTGTCGTGCAGTTTGTGGAAGCCAGTCGAGAGACCAAAGTCAGTCAACTTGACGTGGCCACCCCGGTCGAGAAGGATATTGTCCGGCTTGATGTCTCTGCCATTTCGTTAACCCCGATTACGATGCACTGTGGCTTGGGGCTGCACTCACCTGTGTATAAAGCCCAACTTATGGACCGCCTCAATGGCCAACACAATCTCGGCGATGTAGAACCGGGTAATATCCTCCGAAAAGATCTCGTACTTGATCAGCATGGTCATGAGGTCTCCGCCGGGCAAGAACTCCATGAGCATGTAGAGAAAGTTGGCATCCTGGAATGTCGTGTACAGCTTGACCACCCAGGGACTGTCAGACTCGGCCAAGATATCACGCTCGGCGCGGACATGGGCAAGCTGGTCCTTCTTGAACATTTCCGTCTTGATCAGCGACTTCATCGCGTAGACTTTCCCGTCTGTCTTCTTCTGCACCAGCTTGACCTCGCCGAAGGCGCCCTTGCCGATGATCTTGATGGTATTGTAATTCTCCGGCTTGTCCTTGGTCCGGAGGAAACGCAGGTAAGAGCCTTCCCTTCTGCCTCCAGTCGCCCAGATCGATTCACGTCGGCGAGGGTCTGTGGTCTCGGCCAGTTTTTGCTCCATCTCACTCTGTCTACACAGTCGATCTTGTCAGTATCCCCAGCATGCAACATCCCGTAGCGACGGTAGAGTAAGTTTGCTCACCTCTGATTGCGCTCACGGGCCCGCTTGACACTGTCCTTGAAGAAGTCTGAGGCCAGTTGAGAACATTTCTTCTGGTTGTTGTTCGCATTCGGGCCATATTTATCGGGGTTCCGCTCAGGTGCCGGGGCGAATTCCCCTTGAGGGTTCGTATTGGGCATTGGCGGCGCGTTCAAGTAGCTTCCATAGCCAGGTTGCTGTCCCTGCGCGCCCGCTGTCCGGGGACGCTGGCCGGGGGAGGTGCCCCGCGTGCCATAAGGGGACGCTCTGCCAGCACCGCCAAGGTTCTGATGGGAAAACTGGTGGGCGAGCCCGGTGTTGGGGTCATTGCTGGTGCCGGGAGTAGTCGAGCGGGCCTGGCCGTAACCTTGGCCAGCACCACCGTAGTCGGCCTGGGCGGCGAGCTGCGAGGAGTATTGAGGAGCGTACTGGTTTTGCTGGAAGTAGTTCGATTGCGCGTAACCCTGCTGCTGCTGGTATGCCTGTGCCTGCTGGCCACCGCCAGCCTGGGCTGATGGCTGGCCTTGGAAGACGGGCTGCGGGAAGGTTGACGGCGTGGTGGGATATGTGCGATCGGCCGCAGCCAGTCGGTCGTTGTTGGTCCCAAAGTTCAAGTACAGACGATTGCCTTGGTTGTCCATCTTGACGGCGCGTTGCTGTGTTGTCCCTGACGCACACAACGATTCACCGTTCTACCTTGTGTGTTGCGGACTTTCACAGACAGACCCAGTTGTCACTTATGCACCGTCGAACTCTTGGGCGGTCGGTGTCGCGCAGGACGTTACACTAGGTAAAAGGGGCCACAGATTGAAGGGGGCCTTTGCTTCTCCCGGGACAAGGATCTGAGGGAGGTTGAGCCCCGTGGCGTATTGCTCTAAGCGGAACCAAGGCTTGGAATCGCGACCCGCCTCGTTGGAGGTGGGGCAGGTATGTACAGACCCCTGGAGGACACGCGATGGCTAATGTTAGGATTGCGGTGCCTGGTGATGGAGGACAGCTCGGACAGGTGATGGTGATGGTGGTAGAAACTGGCGACTGCCCAGAGACTCGAAGAATTGAAGCTCGAATGGAAGTTGCCAGAGACGAGATGCCACCACAAAAGTGTTTGTTTCAAATGATAGGCGAAACAACAGGTCTAGAAAGAGGGGTAACGTTAGAGGCTAGTGAAGATGCATCGACATGCTGGAGCCAGTAACGTTCGCTAGGTGGTCCAAAGAAGTTGGATCGGATGGAAGCTCCAAGGTCCACTACAGTCGGTCTGGCGTTGGCCTCCTCAAGCTGTCCATTTGGTGTCGCTGTGTGTGGGAAGTTGGAACGGTTCTTTGCAAACATGCAGCTGGAAGGCGCCGTGGTATTGCAGAAGAGTGGAGTTCAGAATTCAGGGGTTCACTACCCGGGTTTTCGAAACAATATTGCCCCAACCCCTTATTTGAGTGTTTCTTTCTCGAAGTTGTGAATTTGTGCTCTTGGTCCAATAGGGTAAACAAATCTCACATTGAGCCTGTATATACCTAGGTAGCTTGCAGTGCAGTGTAGCCTACAAAGTTACGGATACAACATGCATATACCTTATCTACTCCGTACGGGGGTACGGAGGTACTTCGGGTACTTTTGTACTATCGACTTATTTCTACAAAATACTGTAAACTCTACTTCGTGGCGTTCTGATGTATAGGTAACTACTTTGTTAGTTATACACATAGCAAGTATCGAGACTGGATGTTTGAGTAAAGACTCAGGTAACAAACCTGAGCACTTCCGTCCAGCAGCAGTTCCAACATCATTGTACAAGTACAAAGTATCACCGCCAGCTACTGTTGGCCCGTGCACATGATCTTATCGCGATAAGCAACGACGACGGGAATTTTGAGCTGCGCTCGCTGTGTGAAGTCATTGCGTGTGTGATCGGGGAGGAATTCACCACAACGGGGAGCAACACGGGCACACTGTATATCGAAAGTGGCCAAGCCGGTAGGCCTGCCAGAGAAACCTGCAAGCCTCAATCGAGGCCCAAAAGGCTCTAATGTGCTGGTAGTACTGTTTGATCTGCCTCGCAGAAAGCTCAACAAGAATTCCGTCAGAAGCACCGTCGCTATGGCTGATCCCACACCCCCGGCGCAAAAAACACCATCGCCGGCAGCCGACGCTGTATGACAAATAATGCCCTTTGTGTTGCTCTTATTCTTGTGCCCTTCGCAATTGGCTGACAATATGTTGTTCTGTTCAGGCCGCGAAGGCACCTTCCCGCAACCCAGCCCTGCGCATGCTCGGCCTCCCCGCCCTCCCCCGCAAGCTTCCCTCTCGGAATTGGATGATATTCTGGACCGTCTCGGCCGCCATATCAGCTGCAATCATCTACGACAAGCGCGAGAAAAAGAGAGCGATTGCGAAGTGGCAACATGCCGTCGAACATCTGGCCAAGGAGCCACTGCCCAATGCCCTCTATCAGCCGCGCAAGCTGACCATCTACCTTTCGAGTCCGCCTGGTGACGGCCTCCGTATCGCCCAGGACCATTACACCGAGTATGTCAAGCCGATTCTTGCTGCCAGCGGCTTAGACTGGGAATTTGTGCAAGGCAGACGGGAGGGCGATGTGCGCGCCTACGTGGCCGAGCGTGTGCGCCGGATACGCCGCAAGGAGGAGAACAACGGCGAGCCCGCCCCAGACAAGGAACCTACGAAGGACGAAATTGTCGAGGCTTTCCGCAAATCTCAAGGGATTACCGACTATGACGGCGTCCGGGGCGACATTGTTATTGGCAGGCATACATGGAAGGAGTACATCAGGGGTCTGCACGAGGGCTGGCTAGGGCCCCTTGCCGCACCTTCGGAGCCAGAGCCGGTGCCGCTCCCCACATCAACCACTCAGGACGCCCCCTCAGAAGGCAAGCCCGCCGAGGAGAAGCCCGCAGAGGAAAAGCCGGCAGAGGAGGAGAAGAAGCCTAAGCGGCCACCACAACCAAAACCGCACAACACCACGGCCGACTACCCGACATCATTCCTCCCTCCTAGCGTACCGAATGAGCTGGCGCCCGCCGCTCCTATCAGAGAGCCTCATCTTCTCGGCTTCCTCAACACGCCTATACGCATGTACCGCTTCTTCAACCGCCGCAAGCTTGCCGACGAGATCGGGCGCGAGGTTGCCGCTGTGTGCCTGTGCACGTACCGCGAGTTCCGGCATCTCGCCCCGGATGCCAATTCTGGCAACCCCACCACAGATCAGCCTCAATACGAGCAGCAAAAGGAGCTTGAGTGGGAAGAGAAGGACTGGATCAAGACGGTTTGGAAGGAGGACTCCAAGGAACACAACGCCAATGCCGCGGAGATCCAGGAGAGAATTCTTGCGAAACCCATCGTCATGGACCCGCGCATTGCTACCCGCATGCGCCGCTTCCAGCTGTCGCCCGAGGAGGAGGACCGGGCCAGCCGGATTGCTGTGCCCGAGGAAGAGATCGAGGGCTGGATCAAGGGCCATTTGCGCCAGTTCTATCGCTGGGGGGTGAAGAAAGCTTTTGAGAAGAAGAAGCTGACGCCTCTGGATGACAGCGGTGTTGACTGACCGCAATTACTGTCAGGAGAGGCGTCCGGTCAAACCATCGCGGAGGAGTGTATCATACGTGTTTATACTGTACAATCTAATGGCTGGGGTATATGACGCGTCGAGTTGTCATATCTCGAAAGTGTTGCGGCTTGTATATTACGATTGAAAGGATAGGTTTTTAGGCGAGGAAGGTTGAGCATCGGGGCGTTAACAGCGACAGGATAATAGAACTCACCTATCACAGCTAACGGTGTTGCATACTCCAAGCTGGGCGAGCCCATGTGGTTCAAGTGGGTAAGGAGTGTCTGTACACCCGGGTTACGGTGATCAGAGGCTGTTCGGCAGCCAACGCGGTTTCACTGCACTTGGGATAACCGTCAAGACAGAGGTACAATACCTTACTGCTCTTATGTATACATCACCGCCTGCTCTTCGCTCTAGACGCTTCTTGCAGGGAAACCCCAATGGCCGAGTGAGAGTCTAAAAGAATATCCCTCTTCCCTTGCTGTCTTTCCTGCAGTTGTTTGGTTGATGTCTGGTTGGGAGACATTTCCCTTACAAGTACACCTACTAGATGTATCAACGGGCCATGTCTGCAAGGTATTATAATACTATGTCATGATTCTATTCTTGCTTGTCTGGGATATGTTCTCACACACTTGTAACCGAGTGGAATACAAAGAGTAGAAAGAAAAAGAAATCAAACTCCAGTGATCCAGTCGAAAAAATGGCATAAAGCTCAGGCCGAGACGTGGCTAGGGTCTTCTACTACTCCCAGTTGAAGGTCTGAAAGACCCCCTCCAACAGTTTAGACATAGACTGGGAATCGAACACCCGGCCTCCCGGTCCCTACGAAACCGTGCAGGAACGATTTCTGATTAGAAGGTTTAGCAAGAGAGCGCCCGCTAATACCACTCGGCCACGACGCATCTCCGTGGTGAGGGCTAACTTGGCAGGAGCAGTGCTGGAACTTGATTGTATACCTTGGGGTGTGAAGATCGGATGGAATCTCCGCCGCTCTATCTTACGAACTTGACCTCAGGTATACGGAAGCTGTAACGTCGTAAGTTGTTTTCACTGACATGATATATGAAGCCGAACCGCCCATCACGAGAGCTTGAGACGTTACTCTTCAGTAAAATTATACGAGAGCAACAACAGGCAGCCGAGAAGGCGGTCTAGAGACAGCATGAACTGCGATCAGAGACGGCACCCCTTCCATGGCCTTGAGGCTGTTGGTTTGTAGGTGAACCGTCCCATTCCTTCTTCATTGTGTGATGAAGATGCGGCGCCACTGAGAGTGACGGGATACCCCTCAAATCTTAGCATTGTAGGATGAAACCCAGAAGGACATTTCTGAGGAGGGGGTGAGTCTCGTGATGTGCTCATCTTGGGAGACAAGGAGAATGAAGCTGGAGTTCACTGACTTCAGTCAGTTCACTCGAGTTACTCAACAATAGGTACTAAGGTAGGTATTGAAGCCAACTCCAACGGCAACCTGCCCTGTTCCAGAGCGGAGTTGGTTGTTGATATATTTACATACCGGTTATCATCCGTATCTAGAACAACGCTTCAGCTCAACCTTGTAACCAAGTGCCGTGTTGCAGCATGTGACATCGCAGGGTTGTAAGTCCGGCGCCGCTGGGCTGGGTCTTGGCAGTTCGGGCACTGCCGCAAAGGGGCATCAACGAACCAATCCCATGACTCTCACCGACCGCTTGTTGCGTGGCCGAATCACAAGGCGGACTCTAGCCTCGTATCCCGCGACAACATGAAGCGAAGAACAAGAAAGGTTACTGAACATGCGATTTAGAGTGTTCGGATCAGGCCCTTTGACGTCTGGACTAACTATCCAAGAGTAGTTGTGATGAGATACTTTTAGTGACAGAGACCATGGGGTTGTTGTATTTTCATGTCAGTCAGACATGCGGAGCCATGCGGTGAAACGGTACCATCCCAGGTCCGCCTTATTTTTCACAGCGGATAAACCAGACTGCCGCTCCGCACCTTGTTCATCATCAGCGTCTTGCAAGTTGACGTGTGGTTACCGCGCTGCGCCTCAACCCCCATTCGGAGACCGTCAGCTAATGCGGGGGTTGTCGGCTACGAAGCGGGAGAAGAGGGTCGGCTTTCCCCAATTATAGCATGGTGTAGTTCTGTGATTCTGTGTGCTATGGTGCCCCGATCGTGCATCCAATAGCTGGGCGCATCCATTTACAGCTCTCCCGGTCCACGGGTTCTCTGGCCCTGAGCTGAGAAGAGCGGTGGTCATGGTGAATATAAGAGGGATATGTCCCGTCATGACTTGGGTAGGCAGCCCAATGCTCTCCTATGTATCCATCGTCTGCGCTGTGAAGCCATAGATCAGTAGGTGCCGGGCTCTTCCAACACCTTCCCTTCGCCCTTCCTTGCACAATGCCGGGTATTTTTCCTCGTCACGATGTTCGAGATGCCGTACCAGCATTCCAATATGCCGAAGACACCCAATCTGTCACATCTAGTCCCTCTGCGGTATGGTTAATCGTCGGCGTTGTGTCTGGGATCATCATTGTTGGCGCCATGCTCGTCTTCATCGCCCTCTACTACATCAAGCGTTGTCAATACCAGAGAGCACGACAACTTGAACCGTACTTGACCCGCGACGAATTTATGAGGAGGCGGAAGCTGAGTGCGGCGGACTTGTTCCGGGAAGAGGAGGAGCGTAGGCAGTACATGATTCGGAAATCCCTGGCGAGCCGGTCCACAAGTTCGGTCGGAAGCAGACTTGCAGCGATGGCGGATCAGATCGACCGGGAGCTCTTGGAGATGGAACGGCGCGAATCGAGGAGGCTAAAGGAGGACTGGAAGGCATGGGAAGCCAGGGAACGGCAGGCGCGATCAACGTCAGGCGTCCAACATCCCGCAGTAGCCAGTCCACCGAACGATGTGCCCATCCTAGCCATCCCCTCGCCTGCAAAGCATCGCTCTCAGGGCCGGATGCAACTCATGAACCCGTCTCGGGGCCCACCGACGCCGCCGCCCCGTCATCCCGGCCGACAAGCACCAGGCTGAGCAGTCGTGAGAGAAGAGAATTTAAAACGCAGCAAGCCACTCGGTCAAGCCTTGCTCCGCTGTAACGCATGCCTCCCAGAAACCAACTTAGGCAGAGCCGCTGGGCGTGCCGTCGGGCACAGAATCATGAATGACGCGAGGCTGTCGTCGACTCCAAAGCCAAACCACTTTATGACGGAATACATCGTGTCCAGCATAAGTGTAGGGGGCAAGAACCAAAAGAGCGCCGCGGCCTTGCGGAATCGGGAGATCTTCCGAGAGTCAACCGGATGTTGAAACGGCCGGGGCCCTTGGGTTGAGTCGGAATTGCCGACAAGAAGACATCGAGGAAGAGATGTTTGTGTGTTGGGAAGTTTGGGACTACATCCTCCAGCGTTGGGTTCAAGTCCGCACCGAGAGTAGGATCAGACGACGCACTCAAATTAACCGTTAGCCTCGAAACTCCAAGTTCAGTTGATGGAGAGTTGAAGACGGACACATCGGTACAGTAGCAATGCAACTTCTAAATACAGTATCCACTGTGTGTTCGTGCCAAGCCGCGTAAGGCTGCTGCCGAGCCTCGCTTCCTGCTGAGTAATTCTAACCCAAAGCGGCTTCGAAACAAGAAGAACCTGGCTTCGCTTTCTTCGACCAACAATCTTCTCTTCCGACATCCTTCGCGTCCATCCCCGTCACTCGCTGCCCTCGCGATACCCTCGCGATACCGGTCGCCCGATATATTCCCAAGGTGATTTCTTGTTTCTGGCGATTACTGCATAAGATAGGGACGAAGTGATCGACTCCGAGAAAGGCCTCAGCGACGACTGGGTTCGACTGCAGAGACGTTTCCTTTGTTCCGAGGGCGCGCTTCCGTGACCATCTCCGGAGCAATCCTAGAACGCCTTTGCTGGCTGTTCCTAGAACATTTGCAAAGGATTTTGAGCGACCCAACGCCTAGATTTCGCAGTCTCAAGTGCTCTTAACGCAAGACGGCCGTAGGCCGCCAGCGGGGTTGACGCCCGGGCGGTTCCGAGCGAGGCTTGGTGGCGTTCGCAGTGAAAGTCGAACGAAAAGTCGAGTTGCGCATCCCGACTTCGTCGTATCCGCAACAGTCCGAGCCTACTTGGGCGCGTGTACTTGGCCTTCTCTGCGGCACTCGACAAACGTCCGAACGACCTTCCTCCGCTCGCGCTACTCAGTTCCAACCGCCCAATATGTCCAACCCCTTCGCTCCTTTCGAGGCCGCCGCTGCTGCAAAGAAGCGGCCCGGCTACAAGGAGGATCTAAACCATGTCTTGATTTGCCCTGAATGCAAGGAGAACCCGCCAAACCTGATAGAGGAGTTTTCTTCGGGTGACATGGTCTGCGCGTCGTGCGGCCTGGTCCTTGGTGCTCGCATCGTTGACACTCGCTCCGAATGGCGTACCTTTGCCAACGACGACCAAGGGAATGATGACCCGTCTCGTGTCGGCGATGCTCCCAACCTGATGATTGATGGAGATCAGCTCCAGACAACCATCGCCTTTGAGGGCAAGAATGCCAAGAATTTGGCGCACCTTCAGAACAAGGTCACTCAGGACAAAGCCTCCAAGGTGCTCCTCGACGCGTACCGGAAGATTCAGCTGTACACGGACAAGATGAATATCGGTAGTCAGGTTGCCAACGCAGCCAAGCATATCTTCAAACTAGTCGAGGACAACAAGGCGCTGAAAGGCAAGTCTCAAGACGCAATCATCGCCGGCTGCATTTTCATCGCCTGCCGGCAGACCGATTCGCCACGTACATTCAAGGAAATCTTCAGCTTGACCAACGTGAGCAAAAAGGAGATTGGCCGCGTCTTCAAGCAGCTCGAGGCCTTTCTGCAGAAGATGGGCGGCGAGGCCGAGATTGCCAGGGCGAGCATGTTCAACCAGCAATACCAGGCTAAGGGCTCCACAAGCGCCGTCGAGCTGTGTGCTCGCTACTGCAGCAATCTCGACTTCCGCGACCCGGTCCGTGTCGAGAACGTGGCCCGCCGCCTTGCCGAGAAGTCAACGCAGGTGGCTGACCTGGCTGGTCGATCACCGCTTTCGGTTGCGGCGGCTTGTATCTACATGGCCTCTCATCTGGTCGGCCAGCCCAAATCTTCCAAGCCCATCTCCGTTGTTGCGGGAGTCAGCGACGGCACAGTGAAGACTGCATACCGGTACCTCTACCAAGAACGGGCCAAGATCCTGACCGAAGAGGTGTTCCCAGAGGGTGTGCCCAATGCGGATAAGCTGCCCGTGAACTAGAAGACGCCGGTAGCGCTGCCGCCAAAGGGCCAGGGTGCTTAGCCGCCTCAGCTGAGTAGCAGTCGGAAGGGATTTGATTCCAAACACAACCCTCCATGCACGCTTAGGAGCATGGTTGGTATTTTGTCTGCAGCGGTCACAGTTTGGCTTTTTTATCGGCATATACCCCTGCATTGCCGAAAGGAAGAAGGGACAGCGGATTTCACTTCATAATTTGGTCGTTTCCACGATAGATACCGCGTGATAGCGATTTACATCTATCAAGGACTGGGGCAGATCGTCTTACTGGAAACGTAATGACGGCAATGGGCACCGACAACAAGCTCGCTGGCTTGGTTAGGCCGGCTCGCTTGGGGCGGCTTCTTCGAGAGGAAAGGGAGGGGAATATCCGGAGGGATCTGGTCTCGTCTCCATGTCCTTTCCTCCATCTCAGAGACCAGAACAGCAGCAGAGTGCTTTGTATGATTGAGCACTCAGGGGCGGACTCAGAATGACCAGAAATGATTGACGTTCAGAAATTAATAGCTAGGTAAAATGCAGGATATGGAGTCATGATCCATTGCCATTTTGTCTGACATTGCTTTCTGTGCAGTGAGAAATGATGAATCAAATGTTAACACCGCTAGCATTCTTCACAGCTAGGTAGTCCAAAGACCGTCTACCTGTCAAGTGCAGTCACGGGGTGTGCTCTGTTCAAGTCCAACTGATGCTTATAACTTGACGTTCATTGAAGTTCTGAGTGGGAAAGCACGGTGCTGTTATATAATTATTATTACTGTGCTGCACAAACGGATCCGCTGCAGTGAACCTTGCAGGTCAATGCAGGTGCTCCTCGACAACCACCAAAATTCCACAATCGAGAATCAATCGCGTCGCCCGCTTCTAGCCTGGTCGCATTTGGCGCTTAATCGCAGCTGTCTGTACCAAGATTGCCGACGCTGTGTCGTCACACAAACATCAGAACCAAGACCCTCTAAAAAAGATGGGTCGACGATCCGGTCGCGCAGCTGCAAAGCGCGCCCAAGCCGCTCTCGGTATGGTGATCCCTGGCGCACCTTCTGCATCTTCCCTTCCGATGGTGAAAACCTTAACCAAACACTGCAATTTTGATGCTGGTTGCATAATTGTTTGAGTTGCTCAAAGTTGCCATCTGCCGTAGACATTGCATTGCTGACACTCTTGCTATCGCATCATGCGTGTCACAGAAAGCACACCAAAAACCTTTGAAGGCCTCGACGACGAGGACAAGCCCATGCCCGACGCCGAGCAGGAGGAGGGAGCGACACAGCTAGAAGCTGAGGACGATGTCGAAAAGGGAGAAGAGTCCGCTCACGAGGAGGATGCGCCAGAGGAGGACGATGAGTCGGCCAAATCCCCAACCCCTCCACCCGAACCAGTCATTCGCCGCCGCCGGCTAGGACGGCCTCCCAAGAACCGACCGCCCGATTGGGATACCTTACCCATTGAGCCACCGAATCCAGACGCTACCCCTCGTCGCCGTGGACGGGGAGGGTGGCGCGGGCGAGGCGGCCGCAAGGGACAGCACTACCAGCCCACCCAGCAGTCGATTGACAAGGACGGTACGGTGCTCGACATTGTAGACGACGAGGTGGCCCTTCCCGAAGATCCAGAGGGGGAGAAGAAGGTTGATAAGTTGGGCAACCTCAAAGATGGGCGCGAGTATCGATGCCGAACCTTTACAGTCGCCGGTCGCGGTGACCGCCTCTACATGCTTTCCACCGAGCCCGCGCGTTGCGTGGGGTTCCGCGACTCGTACCTCTTTTTCACCAAGCACAAGAAGCTCTACAAGATCATTGTCAACGATGAGGAAAAACGCGACATGATTGAGCGCGAGATTATCCCGCACAGCTACAAGGGCCGTTCAATAGGTATTGTGACAGCCCGGTCAGTTTTCAGGGAGTTTGGCGCCTTGATCATCGTCGGCGGCCGTCGCATCATAGACGACTATGAAGTTGCCAAGGCTCGCGCGGAAGGAGTTGTGGAGGGTGAGTTGGCAGATCCCAACGACGTCTACGACCCGGACAAGCCATACAACAAAAACCAGTACGTGGCCTGGCATGGCGCCAGCGCGGTATACCACTCCGGGGGACCCTCGGTTCCCCAGCAGAATGTCAAGGTGGACACCAAGAAACGCCGAGTCGCCGTCAACGACGTGAACTGGCAGCTGGAGCATGCTCGTGAAGCCATGTAAGTACCACCGCCCTTTCCCCTCCCGTCATCCAGCAGTGCCCCTAACCCACCACCTCTCAATGACAGCCAGTTCAACAGCGTGCTCACGGCTGTACGCCGGGCCAATCTCAACGGCGTGTACGACATCCACACCAACCAGATGCACTACCCCCGCATCATGCAACCGACCCACGCGCGGATCGAGCCCGTTGCCGCCGACAAGGAAGACCCCAACAACCCGTCCGACACATCATCATCAATCTTCCCACCCCTCAAGCCAGCCATCTCGCGCAACTTTCTCGTCCTAGACACGCACTTTGAGACTCCGCCCGCGGGCGTCTCGCCCGTGGCGTACGACGTGCCCTTCCGCACGTCGCCCGCCGACGCCGAGGCCTCGGCCGCCGCCGACTTCCTCGCGCCCTTCAAGGGCCTTGCGGCCGTGTCAGACGAGATTCGGGATCTGCTCCCCGACGAGTGCCGCGCCGCGTTTGACCAGGCGCGGAACCAGGAACTGGCGTGGTTCTCGCGGTGGGGGGATGAAAAGGATGTCGCTGCGCGGAGGGAGCCGGTTGTGGATAAGGCTATTGTGCCTTATTCCATGATGCTGGGTTGATTTACTGCTTGGCGCTGCTTGATTTGACT
>NW_027041842.1:119065-211727 GCF_033297395.1 Canariomyces notabilis
GGTTTGGGTGGGTGGTTGGTATTGTTGGTGAAGACGTGCCCCTTGCTTTCTGCTGCTGCTAGGGGCGGGCAGCCTGGTTGTCTCTGGACTACTAAAGGATGAGGTGGAAAATGCGGCACCACCTGACTCCGGGACTGGTTGGTTTCCCTTGCGACCATTGGGCCCTCTGAGAGCAGCTTGATGCGGCTTGACTGCTTTTTGCTGCCTTGACTGCTGGGCGAATGGTAGATTGCAAGGGCTGTGTGGTTGGCCGCTTGGGGGCAAATGGGCAAGCAGGAGGCAGAGTGATAGCGGTCACATCCTGGGTCACTACAGCCGCGCCTGCTTTCTTACGGGAGCATAACCTGTTGTTTGTCAACAGGATGGGCGTTGTACAATACAACACAACACTCACAGACATTGACGAAGCTGCTTCCGCGCCCCCTTTGAGCTCCGCTACTTTCGTCATGGCGTTTCCGGGATAGGGAAGGGAAGGGATGGGGTTGTTGTTAGGCTACCTACTGGGTCGGCCCGGGATGATTTAGCGGCGTTCTTTGCGGGCTGGCGGGGGTTGGTGGGTTAGAGAGGATCATCACTCACATGCTGCAGGCTGGGGGAAATTTGGTGGTCGTGACTCGTGGCTGGCGTGGACGACATGAAGCATATTTGTAGGACTTGTACTACTAGTTAGGTAGCTACGGAGTTTCTTAACTTAATGGTAGCTGGGAAATGAAACATTTGAGTTCGGAGTCTGGGAGGTGGATTGTCTGTGACTGGATGAGGTGCCCATTATTGTAGTGACTGGGCACCCCGTTTATGGCCGGGGGCTTGTTGAAGTGACTCAAAGGGTGAAGTTTGAAATCTTCCTACCATACAGTAATGACTGATTGAACGTGGCCCTGGACTATCTCAAGCAGAAGTGATGCTGGCCTGGCATTAGTAAGGTAACTCAGTGGAAGTTTGGAGCTGGCTCACTGGCACCTGATATCTGACTCGACTGCTTCAGCTCAGTTCTTTCGAAGAGAGTGAGAGAGAGAACGCAGCCTATCGGCCCTGTCATAACCCAGGAGAGATGATAGAGCGCTCAGGAGAACTTCTGTGTTACAAAGGCTTGGTTTGATGTGTTCCTGGATGTTCACTGTCAGGCTGTTTAGAGTCTCCGCTTGACTATCAAGCAGCAAGTCATTCATACAGTTCCTTTGCTACTATCACCGCCGAAAAAAGGGCTTCTAGTTGGGCTTGTCATTGTTAAACCAGGCTCATGTATGCTGGAGTACGAAAGTAGCCCCGTGTCCCGGAGGTGCCTTTCTGGGGAATTTCTTCAGGACGTATTTGCCGGGCACATGCAGCAGTTGTGGCTTTCTCCCCTGAACCGTGACTCCAATACATGCAAGTCACCCTCCTTTGCTCTTGTTCAAAACCGTCCATGTCAAAGTCTCTACTCGTGTGCCAGTGAGCAGACAGCTACAGAGATACAATGTTGGTTTTCCGCCCAGCTTAGAGTGTCAACAACCATTGTCTGTTTTAAGTTGCCATGTTGTGTCGTGCTGCATCCGTTCTTGCATGTATCTATCTGTTTACTTCAAGTAACATGCCTCTCTCCTTAGGGATACTACTAGAAGCTGAGATACGGCAAGCAGGCTTCCTTCCAGTTTGTGCTCGTCCAGTTGGTGAAGTTGAAGTGTTACGGAACTCGAACCCACAAGGGCGGCTGCGTCGCCTCCTTGTGGCCAGTCATATCATGATGTGCGGATGGTTGTTTGCTCCCCCGTTTTGTTGCAACCACATCTATGTATGGCCCGGGCCGTGAAGAAACCGGTTCCAAAGGCTATATACCTTCCTACCTACAGATGCGCTTGTGCCCAAACCCTCCTTCATGCCCGCGGCAAGCACGGAATTGGAGAGGAAAGGGATCCCGCGTACAACGTCATGTTCATTGGTTAAGTTATGGATCCAAGAGTGTAAATGAAGAAGTGAATGGATGATCTGGGGAAACCAGGCCTCTTCATCCGATTCAGGTGGTGCTTGTTCCTGTTATACATTGGCTCCTCGTTCGGCTCTCAGATCCGTTCAGCCGTTGATGTTCCGTACGGCATTCCCAGAGGGACTTACAGTACCTGGTGTGTCTGATAGATATCCGCACTACGTATTGACAAAGCTGCATCTTCTTCGGCGTACAATTCTACCGAACAGTTTAAATCGTGAACACCGAGTAAAACAGCTCCTCGCTGAGACAGATAGCATTCTGACTGCTGCCGGGGTTATTGGCAAGTGAGAAGCGACCCCGTGCAGGCGACGGAATTGGTCTGTGACTCTAAGCAATCCTGGCGAGCCTGGTAGGTGACTCCAAGCAAATCACTGGTAGGTGAGACGGGGGGCAACTGTGAGATCATGAAGAGTTGATCAGCTTAGATGTTGACGACAAGGCGTTGTGACGAAGGCAATCAAGTGAGCAGCGCAAAACCAGGCGGCGCAGGTGAGGCAAGGCAACTGTAGTGTAGGGCAGGTCATGATGTAGGTGACTGGTGAAATACAAATCTCCTAACTAGGATCGTCGGAGTTTGCCCCAGATGAACGTTGCTAGGTTAGCTCGTAAGGCAAGGAGGGAAACTCAGGTCAATTCTGGTAACTATCGTCCGCATACTCACAAGAACTCTCCATTGCGAAAACCGGAGCATTGATCGAGGGAAATTTAATAAGTAGTATAGGATCTATCATAAGCGTGGTAGCTGCTTGATTATTTTTATATGTTGTTTACGATCACAGCACGTGCTGTGCGAAAGCCACGGAGTTCCCTCATAAGGAAAACCAATGATGGTTGAAAGGTGTTGGCCATCTTTGCAGCCAAGCGGCCGAGCTGCATCCATCTGCATCATGACAGGCTTTTACTTGGGCTGATGGCAAAAAAGGTGGGCTATTACACACACCCGACCATGAGAACCACTTTTGCCATCAAAACCCGGGAAGGGGAACTTCCGTCATCCGCATGCCGCATGCCGCGGGTCCTGGAGAGTTCCCGCCGCAAGCCGCGCATCTCCGGAGGAAAGTCGACCAGATCTCGGGGTTCCCTTTCACCTCAGATCAGATCAAACTTCGCCCCGACTTCGCCCTGGGGAGTGAAACGCCGACCGATGGGCGCATGCAACTTGACCGATGCTCCACCTTGCAGATGTCTAGCGAGGAGAACTCTTTGCTGTAGTTGGTAAGTGAGCTGCAAAACCGACGTACACTTAAGTGAAATGGGGAGGCGGCGTCGTCCAATCCGTCCCGAACGCAATACTCGCTTCGTGATGGGAGTGTATTAGCTTCTTTTTACCCTAGGCCCACCAGCGCCGGATGGAGCACTCGATCCTTACGGGCGGCGACTTTACGCGCCATGATGCAACATGCGGCCCCGTAGCTAAACCAAGAAGATCTTACCGAACCAGAGCCGAGGGGGCGGGAGGGAGTCAGCCTATGGATGATTTTACACCAGCCGCCAGAAGGACCCCAAAGATATTATATCGCGACTCTGGCGGCCGAAGCGACCAGACGGCCTGCCGGCAGCATCGGTTCCAATATCGAGGGTCGTACTGGGGTGCAGACGGGGTGTTTTTGAGAATCCAAATTCCGCTCATCCTCTCCCCGGGGCCAGTCTTGGGCCTCTTGGCTTCTGGAAGAGATGCGATGTGACACAATCTGGACCCCTCAAAAATCAAAACCCCTCAAAAATGTTCTTGGCCCATCCCGGTTTTTTGATCTCGGATAGAGCAGCCCTATTGGAGGGAATCAGCAGACAGAGCAGTCGAAGGAAAAGAAAACGAAACTCATGGAAAACTCCTTTTCCCTTTCCCCGCCGCTGACTTACGGGATGAAAATTTGTTGCTATAGTGCATACGCGCGGCAGGCCAAGCCCAATTCCCCCCCTTCAATGCCCCCGGAAATAGGAGGGGCTAAAAGTGGCCGGTGGATGTGACTGCGTTATATTTTGGCTCTCGACGAGGAGGTCCATCATACACTTGCAGGTCACATCTCCCTCCGCTTCTGCGCGTGATGTTTCTGCCCAACGCCGATTCTAACCAGATTTGCTCGCACTCCAAAGAGATCAGGAGCGGAGGACGCCGCCGCAGCTGCCGATGGGTCGGGCCACGGAATGGGCTCCGACTCTGATGAGACTCGAGCCGGCCCAGTGAGAACCAGTGGGGATGAAGTGGACTTCCGCGTTGAGTGGTGAGTACTTTAGTGTATGTTGTACGGGGTACGGGTTAATAGTCAGTCAAGCTTAGATGCCCTGACTATGCCCTTGTCAGCATCGCGGATGACGACTCCTGAGCATTGCTCATGCCGCAAGACGTTTGTTTGGCTGTGGCAACGGCCTACGCAAGCAAGCAGGCAGTCGTCGAGTGATGAATCGTGTTGTACGTAGTAAGAGCTCCTTATCCAAACTCTCCCGAAGGCAACCTAGAGTGTTACCTAGACAACCACGTGAGCCTGCCGCCGGTTGCTCAGCCCGAGGTAGGTGATTGAGGTGGTGAAGAGTACAGTGCAGTACCGCAGCCCACCAGTAGTATTCCCAGTTTGGTCATTGGAATTACATCGTTGAGATGCTGGAATGGGAAGCCGGTGCCCGGGGGCGAACCTGCGGCAGGGACGAAGCACCTGCATCTGGATTTGGACGCCACAGTTCCGCAGGGTGTAGCGTACAGTACCTTGTCCAACGACTCCTTGGCGGCCGGAATGGACGGCATCGCTAAAAGAAAAGCAGTCAACGTTTGGAGCTTTGTCTGCAGAACAAGACACTTCGCACCCCGCCGACAACGACCCGGATCTAGCGGAGCCTGGGGCATTTGATGCAGGAGAGCCAAAAGAGGTGGTGGTATCCGTCTGACTCGGTGGGCACTGGGCAGACTTGCCACACCGCCTTGCGGAGCGGGTGCGTGCCTTTACATTTTCAGTCCCGTCTGAGAAGAGTG
The DNA here is from genome assembly GCF_033297395.1 of Canariomyces notabilis. NCBI lineage: Eukaryota > Fungi > Ascomycota > Sordariomycetes > Sordariales > Chaetomiaceae > Canariomyces > Canariomyces notabilis. The sequence continues at coordinate 123,997 of NW_027041842.1, forward strand.
GAAACTTCCCGGCAACATCTGCAGCGAAGTCAATTAATCAGCGGACAGAAGCCGAAGGCAATTGGCACTTTTCAGCGGCTTCGAGCTGTAGATGTAAATGTTAGGTTGTTTTTGTGTGGTTTCTCTCAGAGTTGTGCCTGGCGAACGACGGAGCTGGCTTTGAGGTTTGAAACGGGTCGCGTCGGCTGAAAATTTGGGGCAATGCTTTCGGACTTCGAACGTCACTGCCTTCCACCGTCCCGGACTCGTTGAGAAGTCGGAAGGGCAGGATGTCAGCACCACATCCTGCCAGACCGTTTCAATCGGTGGTTGCGTACCGCGAACTGGAGCCGAAGCAGAAAACTGCTTTGAAATGTCTTTTAACTTGGCGATATTTGGTAGGGCCGAGGTGAATGAGGGGAAATTAGTGAAGAACATTAGTTGAGGTTAAGGGAGCCAATCACGAAGAGCGGTTTAGCAAAACGGGCTGGGAAATAATCCTGTATCCGCGATACGTATGTTACGTACTGTATTGTACACGACGTTACGGATACAAATACATACAACGAACAACAAGGTCCGATCTCGTCGAAGGCCGGTCCTTCCAGATTCCGAGGTCCATTCTCTCAGGTCATTTGATTGCGAGCTGAATTATGTTTAACGTTACAGAGTAGTTGTTGGGTGCATCGACTGACTGACGCTGTTTCAGTTGCGCAACCCGTCCCCCGTCAAACATGCACTGGCATGACATCGAACGGTGATGGACTGACTCAACTTGGTGCGCTCCAATGTTGCTGCTAGGCTGCACCCATCACTCATCACTGCCGCGATTTCCCAAGATCATGGAACCCGGTTCGTTAGCCTTGACCGCCTTCTTTAGACATCCGCGCCTCGCCAGTGGGGTGCGTCTGGGCCCCGTCACTGCACGGACTGGCTCTCCGATACGCTGGAACGCCCAACGCACTTTTCCCGAGATTCCTTTTCCTTCAACCGGCCGCAGTGCGAAGTACGTATCGAGCTTCTCTGCTGACTCGCACGGCAGCCTGTCTGTTGGGATTTGGGACGGCTTCTGAACGTTGAAGCGGCCGTGTCCGGTGACGTGACTTCCAACTGTGCCTCCTGAAGACAGGTTCCTGTGGCTGGTGTCGATTCATGGCGTTGTGTTCACTTTTTTTCCACCTCTTGTGCCCTCGTCAGTTTATGAATTCATTGTGGTAAAGTTAGGTACGGGACGAGATCCTATCTCTCTGATGGCCTTGGCCCTTCGTTTGACATTCCTTTCTCCGGTTATCGACACTGGCGAGATCCACTCGCACAGGCTTAGACTCTTTGAAGGTTCACTTTGGCCGACAGTCTTGAAGGATTGTTACGATTGGTGAGAATGGGGTCGCAATGGATCGTGATCTTTGTGGCTTGAGTCGCCGGCTGATACATACGGATACCACTAACGAGGCACACTGCCACAGCCTCTATCACCATCTATAGATGCGCCTCGTCTGTCATTTTCTAGTAACCTCAACCTGCTCAGCTAGGTATGACTTTCAAGTGACAGGAATGCTGGCGACTGCTCTCATGAGGCTGGCAGGCTTTGGATGTGTCTGGGTACGTGTATTGTGATCTATTGATACTCTCATGCCACAATGTACGGACTCTGCGCCACAACTTCGAATCTTGCAACGAGTTGTGAGTACCGTATCAAGCAACACTCTCCATAATAAACCGAGTGAGAAGGGGAACACGAGTCGGATTCCTCATAACGTTAGTTCGTACGAAGGTTTACTATACAACAAACTCCATACCTCAACCGGCAACACTGCCTACCTACCTTAAGGTAATTACCCACCTGACCTAAGTCGTACTTGTACGCGCTACTATACGATACTCAGTGGGCAGTGGCCATCACGGGACTGCCACAGTTCGAAGCTTATTGTACGAAGTATCTCTTCCCGAGACCAGTGATACTTATTTCTAGGTAAGGAAGGGAAACAAGCCACACCAGTGATGGGCGCGAAACGGTGCATCTACTTCGTACACCAGACAACCCTGTTCGCTGCTTCTGTATCGTATGTATCCGTAAGTAACGTTCTTACCTGTCCGTATCCGCTGATTAACGTTACCACAGTAGACCCTTGTTATGTGTGGATCCCGTTGCTGGTGGTGGCTTCCACAGCGACCACTGAGCCTTTGGCAGCGATCTGGCCACCCTCGAGTTTTTTTTGCTTGACTCTTGACGACGGACCCTGATCATTTCCGTCATCACCACAAATGGTGATGCACACACTCCCCTCTAGCCGTTTGCCGTTGGGGGCTGATGAAATTGCACTGGGCTTCTCGCGCTTGCTGATTGACAGTGTGATGCCGATGACAGATTTGAGTTGACGAGGGAAACGGCGTGCTCTCTTACTCTGCGCCAATGGCTTTCCAGTGATGCCGATGGGAATGACCCATCCGTTTTGGTGTGCAGTGCGCAAAATATTGCTCTGGTTCCTCAACACAAGTCGGCAGGCCTGCCCTGTCCAGTTCCAGGTTCGTCTGGCGCGACGGCGCCTGTGACCAGTCGAGCCGGGGCCACCCACTTGTGGGCCATCGCACCTAAATCTGTGCGCTAGCGAGGTGTTTTTCACTTGCCCCATCCGCCCGGCCACCAACCCTGGAGCCACTCTCCACTTGATCCCTCAGCAGCAGAGAGCATCCTTTTTTCTTCCTCTTCCGCCCGCCTCCCCTTCCACTTCATGCCGTGTCCTCTCCGCCATCCTCGACCGTCGCTGCAGAACCCGCCAAAGGCCTAGCAATCCTCGAACGACCAAATTCGTTTTTGCGTCGTTCACGGCAAGATTCAGCTGTTGCTCTCAGCCGCTCGTTGAATCGAACCGCGACAGGATTTCGCTACTGGACACGAGCTGCTTTTTTCTCAGTCGAAGTGTCGGAGTGCCGGATTTGTCGGTCGTCTCGCTTGCAGCACCAACACCTTTGGGAGGGCAGTCGTCGCCTCAGCGCAAGCACGGAATTGCATCACCTCGGTCAATTCCCTCAGCAAGGTTCGTATTCTTTCGTTTTGCCTTTCTCTTGTTTCCGTCCGTCATGTTTGCGCGAATGTGGCTTCCGATCGAGCCGCATTGGATACCACCATCGCCCCATCGATTTGTTTTGGTCCGTCCACCGCTGCACTTCCAACGCGATTTGGACCCCATTCCATTCCATAGCCCTGGCCACTTAGGTCTAGGCTTAAGGCACCAGGGTGGTCTCAGCATCAGAGACTCTCTAATGCACCACCCTGAAGGATTCCTTTGACCATTCAGTCCACTCAGCCCGACAGCACTCTCCTGGTACACATGGCGTAACACAACATGCAGAATCCTTAACTGACAAGACATCTGCAGTGCTTCAACATTCCCTTCAGCTTTCTCATATTCTTCTCTTCGCCGTCGCTGTTCGGTCACTGCTTGGGCAGTCTTCGGGCCCGTGTTATTTTTCAACAAAGCCTTTGTTTTCCGACAACCAACAAGGAGCTGACGACATAGCTCTTGCATGGTCATCTCATAACCAAAAGGCGGGAGAGTTTCGCGTCGTCCGACCGTGGCCGAACCCTTTACCGTGTAGAACAGGGAAATCTACACTCTATGGCTCGAGCGTGCCAGTAGATCTCGACCTCCCTCGCCCTTCGAGATCTTCTCGACTCTTCAGCTCTGGGAGTGCCGGTGTGGCGTGGACTTCCACCGCTAGACCGTTCTTTTCCAGCTGCTTGAAGCAGTTCGAGCCTCACCCTCCACCTCATCTTTCGGACGCAAGGCACCTGCAGTCACCATGCCTGGCGGCGTTTGCGCGGTGCTCGACTACGATGTCGAGCTGATGGCCGACTATGTCTCCGAGATGGCAACGCGCGTCGTAATGCCTCAGAGATCGGTCAACCCAGCGTTTAGGAAATTCGTGTCGCAGATCCTGTCGTCGACTCGGCTTCCGAGCACCACGATTCTTCTCGGCATGAACTACCTGGCCAAGCGCATCAACATGATGCACCAGGACGGTCAGAACAACCACACAGAGGGTCAGATATGGCGCATGCTCACCATCGCACTGCTTCTCGGGAGCAAGTTTCTCGACGATAACACCTTCCAGAACAAGTCCTGGTCTGAAGTGAGCGGTATCCCTGTTCAGGAGCTCAACACTCTGGAATATGAGTGGCTAGGTGCGATCCAATGGGGTCTTTACGTCAACTTGGATGGCAGCAAGGATTACCAGGCTTGGCTGGCAAACTGGAAGGAATGGAAGGAGACCAAAAAGAGGCAGCAGCAGGCTAGTCACGACCGCTTGGTGACTCTTGCATCGCCTATCGAGCCCGATATGGCACGGTCCCGCGCCTCGCCCTGGATTTCAACTTGGCATCAGCAGCAAGTGGCCGAGTATGAGCGTCTATCAAGCTTGAAACGGAACCTCGCGCCATTGACGACGACCTCTTTTCGGCCTGAGCCGACAGGTTGGGGTCATCCGCTGTCCTCTTGGTCACAGACCACCCCGTTAACGCCTCCTGATTCTGGATACGGCACTCCCGAATATACCAATTCGACCGCATCTCTCAACACGAGCTACATGGAGTGGTTTGATGGAGCCCTTGTCGGCAACAACAACGCTACCTCCAGACATTACTCGCAGCTCCCAGCCTACAACACTTTTCGCCAAGGCTTCCATCCCTCCCGCACCGCAGGCAACTTCGGTCCATTTTATGGTTACGGTCACAGCATATGGGAACATGCTAGCGTTGCTGACTGCAACTGTGGCAGCTGCATCGGTGTGCACAACAAGCCACCGGCGTACTTTACGAGCCACGCGTACGGGCAGCCAGTCGCCGGCTAGATCGATTTGGCTTTCGCGCCCAAACTTCGGATGCAGATGATTGCGCGTGCACGTTTGGGCGTTTTCGGGCCGTGCTCGGCCACTGCTTTTTCATCAGGCGCGATTTAAAATATGTCGCATCTTCCCGCCAACGCGGAAATTTTCTTATTTTCTCAGGCACATCGGATATTCGATACAGTTGCATTCAGATACCCCGAACGACGACCGGCCTGGATTATCATCATTTGGCGGAGACGGCGTTGTTCGCCTCTTACTCTCCAGGAGTTGCCACTCAGTTTGTCACTCCTCCGCTCGCATTCTGATTTCTGCCAGCGGAGCGTGGCTGCTCAGACGATGAGAGGCGACAAAAAAGATGATTCGCGCACTACCAAACCGTTTATTGTTTTCCCTCCTGTGCCGGTCGTCGGTAATGTCATTTCCCTTCGGATACGGCTCAAGCTATTAGTACCATCGGCGTTTGGTTTTCGATACATCGGCTTTCCACATCCTAGGTTTCGGTCATAGACCCGGCGAAATGGTTTTTCCTAGCGATCCATATGTTGGCCTCATCTTCTGGGCTCCGTGTTGGACCCAGGTCTACTGGACCTTGGCACGGTACGGGAGCGAAGTTCTGGAGTGACGCCTTTTTCTCCGGCGATTATATTCGACCTTTTCAAGGTGCCGGATTGGAACTGTCTCGTCGCCTTTCGATGAAAAAAAAAAAAAGGCAGTTCCCAAATCGATATTCGCTGCTATTTCACGGAAAATTAATGGTGTTTTTTTTCTCCCTTTTTCCCCCCTTTGCTTTTACAGGATTGGGTCATGAGGTGTGAAAAGTTGGACTTGTGAGGTTCCTGTTGCATTTTCCTTTCGCCTTCGTTTCACTTCTTTCTGACACAGAATAGGGGGTGGGGGTATGACTCCTTGGTGCTTCTATTTTGTCTAATTCTCTCTTGTTTTTTTGGCCAGCAGGCACCCGTCCAGTGACAGTGTCCACTTAGACGCTTGGGGGCAATAGGGCCCTGGCTACGGCAGATGAAGGTCGCCTTTTGGGCCAACTAGGTCCCTTTTCCATTGCAGAGTTGCGGTTAGAAGGTTTTGATAGGATTTATATGCGCCCCCTTAGTTAGAGAGGAGGTACTTCAGCATCAGGACAGCATTTGCGTTGGACGAAGCCTTTTACGTTTCTGGGGAGATCCCTCAAGAGGCTGGTAGGGATTTGTTTTTTCTCCGGCTTGTATCCTACAGCCCACCTGACAATCACGACTTGACGAAGCTTAGGGGAAGGAGGAAAAGAATATGACGGAGATTGGAATGTTAAAAGCCAGGGTTGGGAAGCAAGAAGATGCATTCAAGGCGGGAGTCACACGGCTGTCGAGGAGGTCTTCGCACAGCGCGGCCCGTAGAGGTGCTGCTAGACCGTTTCCTTGGTGGAATTCCTGACTTCTGGAATCTGATTCGGCTTTGGACAGGTGACACCCTGATAAAATAACAAAGTTACAAATACAAACATTGATAATGCCTACATCCTGTATCCGTATGTACTGTTTTGAGGTGATTCCAGGTTGATTTTCCGGCTCAAGATTCTTGTGCCCTCAAGAGGGGGGATCATCTGGCCAGCCAGCTGGCAACGGCTGTCCATCACTTTTCGTCTCGTTCATTCCGCAAAGATGTGACTGCAGGCCATTTCACTTGCTGATTTCGAAGCTTTGGCAGGTGGAAACTGTTTTGCTGCGGCCAAAACACCAACATATGCTCTTTCATTCGTCGACCCGTTAGACAGGACTGAGTCTTGGATTCTCAATCATCGGGCCACCGAGCGAGGTGATCCGCCACACGTGACGGGCTCAGTAGTCCGTTCCCTTTCTTAAGCACTTACCCTCTCTCACGTTCGACCTTATAATCTCAGATTCTCTCCACCTGGAACGCATAACATAGGCCCCATATCCACCACTTGGAAAAGCATAAGGGAAAATAAAGAATATGTCATCTCGCTTCATTTCTGCCGGCGCCATCAACGCCGCCACCGGGGAACCCACCTCACCCCCAACAACAACAACAACAAGTACCACCACCGGCACCTCCAGTAGTAGTACCAGTGGCACCAACCCAAACAAAAGACAAGAAGAATGGGCCGAAGCAACCCGACAACTAGAAGCCGAGAGACGGCAGCGCGCAGAAGCCAATCTCGCCCGGACCGGCCCGGGGAGTGAGCAGAAATCGCTGTACGACGTGCTGCAGGCCAACAAGGCGGCGAAACAGGCCGCGTTTGACGAGGCGCACCGCATCAAGAACCAGTTCCGCCCGCTGGACGATGATGAGGTCGAGTTTCTGGACGGGGTGCGCCGCGGCCGCCAAGAGGAGGAGGAGCGTGTGCGGAGGGAGACGGAGGAGGGGTTGAAAGTGTTTCGTGAACGGACTAGGTTGCAGCAATCTGGTGGAACAGCAGGTGGTGGTGGGGGTGGGGTTGGGGAGGGGGAGCTGGAAGAGATGGTGATGATGGTTGGTTGGGATACGGCTGGGAGGAGGAAGAAGAAGAAGAAGAGGGCGGGGAGTGGGGAGGAGGAGGGGGAGGGCGCTGGCGCTGGGAGGAAGAGGGTTAAGGGGTTGCCGTTGCCGTTGCCTGGTTTGAGGAGGGGGTCGAGTAATGGGACCGGGACTGGGACCGGGACGGGGACTGCTGAGGGGGGTATTGGTAAAGCTGTGGGTGAGGGGAAAGGAGATGATGACAAAGGGCGGTTAGCGCCTGCCGATGGTCGACAAGGGGAACGGGACAAGGAAGAGCCAGGGTCGCGGGATAAAGGGGGAATCTCAGAGGCGGAGAATTTACCCAAGGAGACATCGGCGATAGCGCCGGCGCAGGTCCCACCCGCTGGCCCGTCTAAGCCTGGGGGCTTACTGGTCGACTATGGATCTGACGATGATGATGAGTGAGCTAGCCGACTCGGGGATAACGGTGTATGGCGAGTCGGCTGTGGCTGGCCAGGCCAGAAGGAGAAAAGGGCGGCCTTGGAGCCATGCCAACAAGCAACAGTCTGTCAGGATCTTTGGCTTGCTCTTCCCTGTACATACAATACATAACAATGCTGGCTTGGTCATTAAGGGGGCGAACGAGGCAAGCTCATTCTACCGGTGACCACAGCACCAGCCGGCGCTACAACACAGTTTTAGGGGTCTCCTGATGTTGAAACCATGGTCGAGCCAACTTTGTTAATAAGTCCAGGGCAAGAGGGAGAACACTTGACCGGCTGTGTGGCACTTGTCTGTCCATCTACCAAAGCACAAAATGAACGCGTGGTCAGCGGCGCGCCGGAACGACGGCTCAAGGTAATATCTTCAGAGGACTCTCTGGTAGACCTTCAGCGACGCGCCCTGCGTCCATGCCAGGGCATCTTAAACCGCCTAGAGGCCAAGGTTCACAAACATTGGGCTCAGATTTGCCTTTTAACTTCATAGTCAAAAGAACGATGCAAACCAGTGGCCCGGCAAGCAAGGGCTTCGGAGGGAAACCACAATGCATCACACAAGACCATACGGGATTGCCATCGCGACCGTGACTCAGAAGTATCTGTCATCTATCATCATCGCCCGCATGTGCCCAGACGCCGACATCTCATGATATCGGTGTCGTTCCCTTGACTCTGCCGCTTTCCATCTTAGCCGTCCGGGAGCCGAATTGTATCTGCAACAAAGTCAATGTGTATGCCCAATGCGACAGGAAGTAGATGTTATACTCACGGCACGCTTCTTCTCCTTGGCCACGTTTGGCAAGCCCAACCCCAGCGCCACAAGACGTAGTATCCTCTTGCCTGCCTCAACACCACTGACATCTTCTCCATGCTCGAAATCGCACTTCTCCCATGCCGGTGTTTGGATCGCCCATCTCACTAGACGTTCATCCAAATATGGAAACCTCACCTCTTTACCCCAGTGAGCCATCACTCGATCGTCTCGCCCGAGGTTTCTCTTGCCAAGCCGACCAACGTCGAGCAGAAGCTCATCAATCAAGCCGGCGTAGCCTCCCTGCTGGAACGCGGAGGGGTGTCGAGAGTACCCGCCAAAGAGCTCGTCGGCACCTAGGCCAGAAAGGAGAACCCGTGCAGGGGACGTGTACGGTGATGGATGGGAATTGGGACTGGAGCTTTCCGTGCACCATCCCTGGCCGCGGGCCGCGAAATACAGGGCGTAGGCAATCGAAAGGTCCATTTCCGTGTTATGAGGACGCATCAAGGATATGACTTGATGCCGATGTGCTTGAGTCTCCGTGTATGGAACGTTTACCTGAAGCCGTCAGCACCGAGCATGTCGGGGACTAGGGGAGCCAGGGACAACTTACAGCCACAAACCGAAATGCCCGCCCCGGACAGGCTTTTTGCAGTTCTGAAAACGACCTCCTGCCAGTGATCCTGTCCGGGCAGGCTTCATAGACGTCGGGCGGATTGCCATTGGACTCCTTTCGGAGCTGGGCAACGACCCGAGGATTCTCAAAGGCAACGTTGAGGAGATCTATTCGCTGATCGGGCTCGAGCACCTCATGAGCCAGCCTTGCCAGCACCGTGCAGTCCAGTCCACCCGAGAACAGCACAGCAACCCGGGTGTTGCCGCTTGCACAAGGGGGTTGGGGAACATTAAGCAGTCTCAACCTCAACGACTCAACCAGCTGCTCCTTAAGCTCCGCCACCGACGACGAAGCAGCCGTCAGCGCAGGATGGTCGCCGCAGGGAAGTGCCTTATTGAACCTGCCAATTCCGGAGACCTGCAGCCAGTAGAGTAAGTCTGACAGGACAGCCGCTTCGATGAAAGACACCGCAAGTCTGCCCGGACGAGCGACGATGTACTCACCAAGTCAGGACCGCCGTCGTCAACAAGCCACTCATGGCGTTCCGGAAGCATCCCAGTTCCTGCGCGCAGTTTGACCGTATAGATCCCATCCGCCTCAACCTCCTTCCAACTCTCGCCTTCAACAGCAACACTGCAGAGTACCATCTCCCCACTCCCCGCGTCGTGCTTGATCATCAGCGACCGCCTGCCCAAGCAATCCCGACCGAAAAACAACACTTGAGCCGCAGCATCATAATAGACAAAAGCAAACGGCCCTTCAATCCCCCTTAAAACCTCAATCACCGCCTGCACCGACGAGCCCGTCCCACAACCACCACCAGCACCAGCACCAACAGAAGAAGACGCAGCCATCAACAACCCCAACACAACCTCGCCATCATTCTCCCCAAGCCCAATCACCCTCCCACCCCCCTCACCAACACCATTAGCACCAGCACCAACCCGCCACGCCTCGCCATTCCAGCAAAGCACCGACCCCTCACCGCCATGAGAATCACCCACAAGCGGCTGGCGCGCGACATGGTCGCCTCGCAGCGCCAGCACGGTGGACGTGAAGCAGAGAGACAACAGAGACACAAACCAGCCGCCGGCAGTGGGGGTGACAACGGAGCGCTGGACCTGGCCGAAATGGTCTGGTCCGCGGGCGCGCAAGGCGAGGGCGAGGGATTCTGGGATGGAGCTGGAGGTGGGGGACCAGGGGGACGAGGGAGAGGAGGGGGAGGAGGTGTTGTTGGTGGTGGTGGAGGGATCATGGGTTGTAGTTAGGGACGGTGAGAGGGATGTGGATGGGGAGAGGGAGACGTGGATCCCGCACATTTTTTTTACATTTGCGCCGCGCTGCGCAGGAGGTTGGGAGGAGAAAAAGGGAAAAGAGAAAAATGGCTTGAGAGTTGAGAGAGTGGATTTGTGAACTCGAAAGCGGCGATGGGCGTGACGGGTTGGATTTGGCCTTTGGAAGGTTTTGGTTGGTACTTTGTAGGATAAGGCACTGATAGGCGATTGCGGTTTGATGACTCAGCAAGGCTTCACACTCACAACCTGACAAGAGCGTCTCAGCGTGCAAGGTGCGAAGTGAAGGAAGGGCAGAGCAAGGCAGGCGGTACGGATACAAAATGCAAAATCCAGAAAAGAAAAGGCAAGAACCTCTGAACCAAGATGTCTCCATGGTTATGCAGCAAAAATCTGGATTGCTGAGGTCCAAAAAAATTGCAAAAGTTTATAGCTGCGACTCGTTTCGATCGAGTGACCTCCGGGTTATGAGCCCGGCGCGCTTCCGCTGCGCCACGCAGCTGCTGTGGTTGTTGTTGAGTGATAGACAAGGGTACAAAACCAAATCTATGTAGACCGCGTGGCTGCTTGTCTCCTTAAGCCCCGGATGCTCAACGTTTATCTTCCAGAGCAGAAGCCTCCGTTACTATGCTTGACACTTCACAGTCTCACTACCTCCCTCCTTGAGTATTGACAGGTATCTAATCCGTCTGCGCTCAAACTTGCGCCAGTTCTTGGAGGGAAGCAGAAATGCGTGCGACAGGGGAACAGTGGACTGAAGGCCCAGGACCCAAACAGAAGACCAATTTTGCCATATGACTGGCAAATTCATGAGTCTCTCAACCAGCAACACAGCATCTCTAGCAAGCGGGATGATACTACCATTATCTTATGTATGTATGTATGGGTGTGTGTACGTTGCACCTGGCCCAAGCTATGCAGATGCAACCTAGAAATGAGGATATATAGCCTCCGGCAACCGTCCATGCTTGCAAACAAAAGCCAGAAATAATCACGAAAAAGAAGCGAGAGAGCAGCATCCCAGCCTGGCACGCTCTACTAACGAACTGCTGCCCTCTATTACACTAATCAAGAGTCCAGTCTCACGCAGAAAGCGCGAGACAAGCATCGACAGCCAATCCAACCCTGCCAGAGCAAAGTCAGTCAATCTGGGATCTAACGAATGCGCGATAGGTAGGCCGACTTACCTCCCCTCCTTCTGATAAACCACATCACTGATAACCTCCCGATCAAGGTCAGGGAACATGCCCGCGAGCGTTTCCACCACATTCGCGTGCTCCGCACGAGAGAGCCGCTGCGCCTCTGCGGCCTCGGCGCTCGCCTGCCGGGCCGCCGCCTCCTCGGCCGACAGCAGCTGCCGCGCGCGCAAGTCGCTCTCGGCGCGCTCCGGCAGTGGCGTCCGTGCCGGGCTGGCAATGCTCGTGCTTGCGGCTGCTGTCGACGAGGAGGAAGACGACGGTTCTTCCAGGAAGATGCGGCCGATGGTGCTCAGGGGTTTCTGGATGGACCGGAGCAGGCCTGTGATGGCTGCTTTCTCGTCACTTCCGCTGTACTCGCCGCTGTCTCGCGCTTCGTTTGAATAGGATGAGCGGCGTGGGGTTGTGGGTCGCAAAGACGCATCGGCGTCGAGGGAAGTGCGGGCTGAGGAAGGGCCGGATTCAGCAGCGGTACGCGGTCTGAGGGTCGCCGACTTTTCTGATTGCGGAGGAGGGGGCGGGGGCGACTCGGCACGATGTTTCTCTGCAATTGCAGAGACGGCGGCCTCTACGTTCCGCTCAAACTCTTCATCCGTAATCGTCAACGTGGTACGATCCATGTTTTCGATGAATTGGATAGCCCCCATCTGCGACTGTTAGCAGAGCACGCGAATAGCTGATGGCAGGAAGACCTGCAAGTGAAGAGAGATAGTATCCGGCCTCACCGCCAAGCTTCTCCTGGTTTCGGAATCTCAAGATGTACTGAACGTTTGAAACCAGGTGCTCTGGGTTTGCGTGCAGGACGACATAAATGAGCATCGGCATGAACGAGTCTGCGGAGGAGTCTGATTTTGAGTGCTTAAGGAGGCCTGGGGAGCGTCAGTAGCGCTAGACGACGGGGGACCATTGAAGCCACGCACCGAAAATGACTTTGCAGCAGTTGAGGACGCATATAATCTTGTCTCGTGGAGCACGGTAGGATTTGATCTTCAGAAGTTCTGCGCCGAGTGAGTAGGAGACTCTAGCGGAATGCGTGGAACGACAGACCTTGTTGTGCGAGTTTAAGGAAGCGCCTCCCACTCTCGCTTACTATCGGGATGTCAAGATGCTCTTCTCTCACCCAACTATAAATATTGATCTTTTGGGCGAGTATCTCGTCTCTTTCAACATCTTCTTGATGCTGACCTCGTCTCCCCGGGCCCATCGGTCGCTCGCCGCCTCTCTTCCTCGGCTTTGCTCCGGGTATTGGTTGGGGTGGGGGTATTGCGGGAGAGAATGTCTGGCTATACAGCCGATTCATGACGAGCTTCTCCATGCCCTCGCGGGCGTTGTCAAACTCGGCGTCTGAAACATCTCTCCACACCTCGCATTGGGCCATCTTGTTTGAGATGAAGGCAAGAAAATCGCTGATGATTTTGACCTGCTCATGCACCATCCACTGCCGCTTCCCAAACTCGGACAAGAAGGATTTCAGGTATCTTGCGACCGGGTCAGCCTTCTTGTTGCGCAGCTGCTCCAGGAACCGATGGAAGTCAAACGGTAAGGGAGGTTCGGGTTCGGGCTCCGGTGGTGGGGGACGGTGGAGTGAAGTAATCGGGGACATTGGCGAGTCCACGCTGCCACGCAAATCGTCCTGCGAGCGCCCCGGGGCAGCGGAGTAGACATTGGCGTCTTTGGGTGGGACCGGCGGTCCCTGGTCGTCGATCGCCTTTCCCTTTAATCGAGCTGTTCCCGGGGAGGACGTCGATAGCCGAAGGCCCTGGAGCTCTTGAATCTGGTGTGCAAGGCAGGGAGCCAGGGGCTCTAGGCTTGATTTTCGAGGCGGGTGCTGGATGGAGTTGCTCAAGAAGGGAGGCGCCATCTCCAACCGCGGGCTCATGACCTCGTGGGCGCCCGGGCCACCGCCTTCCTCACTGAACTGCTCCATGATACTTTGGATCTCCGACCTCGACCCGCGTTCATGCTCATCTTCACTGAAATCTCTCTTCTCGTCGTATGTTCCATCTAATTTTGGTGAGCCGGCAGGGGAGGCGATCGACGACTCATAGGCTGACCTGGCGGAAGTGGAAGGCGCTCTTGAAGGGGGCCGAGAAGAAATGGGTGTCTGCGGTGTGGGATCGACGTAAGTTTTGGACTCGGTCGTGAGATACTGCACGGCGGTTGTGGTTGCAGGGGAGGTCAATGGTTTTAGGGTGGCGATCGAAGAGGACATTAGGTCGCCTGCATCCTCGGATCGCTGTCCCTGCTCTTTCATTTGGTCGCCTAGGCCCCGGGAGGCGTGGGACGAGTCCTCAGTTGGGTTTTGAGACGCATCGTTGCCGAGGTCTCGCATGTTATCGTCCCCGGATGCGCCCTGCATGGTCACATGAGCGCCATCAGGCGACGATTCAACTTCGGGGGCTGCCAGTACGCCCGCAGAAGAGCTCTGAGAGACAGCTGCTAGCTCTGCATTGTCAGGTATCGACTGCTTTCGATGAATGCCGGGTTGGCTCGGAGAGGCAACGTCGTCGTTGAGCGGAGACATGCACAGGGCGCTATCCGATGGAGTTGGGTGAAACAAGCAGGGGAGCCAGGCTGAAAAGCCAAGAAAGCTTGAATGTCAGCGTCGACAGCGTGTGTAGTTTGCAGTGTAGGAAAACGTAAATCGGACGAACAACAGGCTTTGGTCTTTGCTTCCGGCTGGACTTGGCTAAAGGTTTGGGGTTGGACGCTGTGAAGTGTCGAGATAGGCGCCGTTATTGTTGAGATCCAGGTTGCGCCCGCGGGCCTTGGCTTGGACAAACTGACCCCATCGCAGGGGTCTTGGGCTGCGTGTGGGGTCCGCTGCAGCCTGGAACCTGCCGCAAAACTGCCGCCACGGCATCAAGATTCAGGAGCCATCCTTGTCTATAACGTTATGTACTGTGCATACAAGTACGATAATTACACATGATTAATACATATATACTGAACGGATGGAGTTGGGCAATTTCACGTCGACGTCACATATGCCCCGGCGGTTACCTACCTTCTTCCAATTACTCGCGAAGAACAACTTAGGAGGCTGTGTTCCTTTCTATACGTCTCTGACCTTTGTAACTCGATGGCACCTGTCGTCCCTAAATACGGCCATGGAACAAATCGACAACCTGGCGTATCAACCATCGACACTACATCATATCTTCCGACTACTCCTCGAATGGTTTGTTACAACGCTTTATTGAGATGTGTGTCAGATTAGGTTTTCGAGCCCATACTACATTGTGATTCACGTTGATTTGGTGCGAACATAGTTTCTGACTGACAGCTTTTTAACTAGTCAATTTGGTGTGAAATGCAAGACGCTGAAAAGAATACAATCCATCATCAAATGAGAGCGTCATCAGTCACCATTGATACATGACCTGTCCGCCACTCAGTCGGTTGCCAGAGCAAGCCTGTGTACCAGCACGACATTCTCCCTCCTCCTACTGCTTGTTCTGGAATTGACCGCGGATTTGGCCAGCAATGAACTTGTCCTTAGCCTGCTCGGCTGCACTCTCGTTGTTCTGGGGACCCTGCCCAAGGACATTCTCTTGGACCCAATCAACTCCTGGTTCTTGTTAGCTTACTGTCCGAGGCCATGTCATGGAGCAGCTCGTGAGATAGCAATGTCTCGCTGTCAAGGTGAGGGGAACAAATTTACCCTTGTCGAGCGAATCTTCCTTCTTCTCGCTCTCGGGACCGCCGCCTGCCATTCCGTGGAGCTTGTCCATGATGCCGCCTGAGCTGGAACCCCCCTGCTGCTGAGGCTGGTTCGCTTGGGCGTTGCTAGAGCCCTTGCCGGTCATTTTGTTGACAAAATCCATTGTGCTTGGGTTGTGTAGTATTGTGTTTGATGTAGAGAGCAATTTGAGAGCCAAACTGAAGTAGCGGTTTAAGTGTGATATATACCTATACCTAGCACTCTACATACGTCATGGCAAGGGAACGGTTCCGGCTGGGTTGGACAGCATCTCGTTTGAGGCAGCTCGGGGCTGACGGACTGGGCCAATGGAAGAAATGTCCGGTGCTTGGCGGGCCCAAGTAACGGATCAGTGGCTCTAGATTATGACGCGTTTTCATGGTTTTAAGAGTTGGAAGGGTATGGAGACTCAGATACCGTATGATCTCGCGAATAAGGAAAATTAGATGTGGATACACTCAGCCCGCAAAGTCAGACATTCACCAATGAGAGCACCGGGCAGGTGTGGCTAGATGTGGCTATCCTGCGTCTTTTGCTCGCTTTTGCTGCGCTGGGTTGGCTGGGCAAGCCACATCTAATTTTCCTTATTCGCGAGATCATACGGTAAGTGATGTCCTTTGTGAATGTGTTAAGTGCGCTGGTTGCAGAAAAGCGACGAACCTCGGCCCTTTTCCCTCTTGAAGAACCGCAAGCTCGATAAAGGAGATGAGACATTGCGACAAGACATTCATCGTTCTGGGAAACTGCGCGGATACCGAGACAAGTACATGCGCACCTTGAGGACCATACAGCTTGATATCATCGATTATGGGTTGCAGACGGCACAACCCGTGTTCTGTGATGGATTTCCGGGCTCCTGCTTTAAGCGGGATGGAGCTTGGCCCGTGCGGCTAATACATGCTGTACCGGTACGTAATATTCGTAAGTAATCGGTAAGTTACAAGCTCTCGCTGATTCCGCGATCCAGCAGCTCCGACCTGCAGGTCCCCGCCGGAGTGCTGAGTGAGCTGTTCGAACCTGGATCCGAGCCGAAGGAGCCGCAACCATTCCGCCTCAACATCCTCTCATTCCAAAGATCTGACCGCCGTCCCTTGCATGATCGACTCCGGCGTCTGGTGTATGAGAAACGGACCCTTACGAAGTACTTGAACAGTGCTTCAGCTCAGCTTTCAACATCCCGCCCAGCCTGGAAGGTCGATATCCCCGCCTCGAGCTCAAGCTCCGGACCTCCAAACTTCTCCGCCATCACGCTCCGAATCCCACAACCACAATGGACTACGTCCAACAGCGAGTTGCGCAAGCCGCATCCAACACAGATGCCAGCAGCAGGTAAGTCAGTTCATATCGCACCGCCATTTTCCAATTCCATCCCCACCCACTAACCACAAAAACCCCCAACCAGCAGCTCCCTCTTCACCCCTCTTAACGCAATCCTCCTGAGCCTGCTCCTCTACACAGCCTACACCTTCCTGAAACCCACACCCCCGCCCTCCCTTCCGCGCGAAGAACCGGCCACTGTCTTCCGAACCTTCACTCCCCGGACGCTGCTCCCCTACAACGGGGAGAACGGCATGCCCGTGTACCTGGCGGTGCGCGGACGGGTGTTTGACGTGACCCGCGGACGCAACTTTTACGGTCCCGGCGGACCCTATGCAAACTTTGCTGGGCGGGATGCCTCGAGGGGACTGGCGTGTGGCAGTTTTGATGAGGACATGTTGACGAAAGATCTGGATGGGCCGCTGGATACGCTGGCGGATTTGGGGGCTGAGGAGATGGAGGCGTTGAGGGGCTGGGAGGAGAGGTTTGAGGAGAAGTATTTGGTTGTCGGCAGGTTGGTGGCTGTTGGGGAGGAGGGGGCAAGGGAGGACGGGGGGCAGGAGAAGGCTTAGTTGGGGGTTGGAGGGAAGGGTTGGCGACGGGGGGGGAAGTGGGATGGGGGATGGGGAGGGTTGGTAGGTAGGATGGGGTCTGTTTGAGGTGTATTCGGTCGCTTTGAGTGATGCTGCTACGAGAGGGCATGGTTGAGGATTTGGGACAGCACACTTCCAGAGGTTACGGGCTTTGGACATGGGCAGTTTTAGACTCTGGTACGTCGATCGAACAGTTATTTTGCACAATTTCTTACTACACGCAGCACACAGTCTACTTTTATGACCCCCCCCATTGAGTTCCGCCCTGGGTTTGGGTCGGTGTAGACTTGTGCCTGGCTTGGGCATCATGTCAAGTTGGATCGGCTTGTTGAGAAGCACATATTGGCGGAGAAGCGGCTCTGATGCTAGGGCTAACATGCAAACTCAGGCAGATATTTCCTGCCCACTAAGAGTTGGCTTAGCCATGGATATTACACAAGCTTCTCCTCAGCTATTAAAGGCAGATCTATTCCGATCATATGATGTGGCAGATGCCAAGGATATGGCCAACCACCCATGACACTTGTCAGCATCCGACCAGCCTGGAGGACATCAGCCTCTAGCTTCAGCTCGTCCACGTCCCAATTGGCCCATACCTGACGGCCCCTAAGAAAAGCAGCTTCAGGGCTCGCCATCCAGACCAAAAAGTCGCCAGCGAGCTTGACTGTTGTGTTTGGCATCCCATGTGTCAACTGTAGGAATCACACAGCATGACTGGGACCGTGAAGCACTTACTGTTGTCGAGGGGCACTTGGTCAGGCTTTGCGCCGATCTTGGCGAGAACAGCCGTGTCGTGGATGCCGGGATGCACCGAGGCAGCAAAGATGTTTGGCTGCTCGGCTGCGAGGTACTCGACAACCTTGATCTGGGCCAGGTTCGACGCGTTGTACGAGGACATCCCCGGCGACAATGGCGTAGGAAAGGCCGCTGTGCCGCTGCTCAAGGCGAGCACGGCTGCGCCCTTCTCGTTCGCCGTGGGGAGAAATTTCTTGATAGCAAGGAACGTGCCTTTGACATTGGTCTGTGACGTGTGTGCGCGTGGATCAGCTGGGCTGCTTCATATAGACAAGGAAGTCATGGTTTAACTCGCCTCAAACCCCTGCCACCACTCATCGACCTCGGTCGAGGCAATAGTGGAGACAGCGGAAGCATAGCCAGCAGAAAGAACCAGAACGTCCCATTGCCCGACCGAGTCGGCAACGTCCTTGAGGGCCTTCTCATCGGTGGTATCCACAGCGTGAACCACGGCCGACACGGTGCTGAGCAGGAGCCCGGCCGTTTCCTTCAGCGTGCGTTCGGTCCGCCCAAGGAGAACCACACGCTCAGCACCGGCGCTGGCGAACGACAGGGCGGTCTGTCTGCCTATACCACTACCCTAGAGAGACGTCGACAGGATCAGCGGAGCCATTCTCGTTGAATGATCCCTCTATGTACGCTGTACGTGATGCTCGATAACACTCCGTCTCAGGGGGTTGGCTTGAGGGCGACAACGCCGACAAGTGACTGGGCAGGACAAATGCCCAGGTAACAGTATGTGGTACGTGATAGCGTAGGTCAACTTAAAGAGGGCGGGGGATGGAGAGTAGAAGGGATCAGCAGCAGTACAGTGGTTGGAGTTACTTACAGCTCCTGTGATGACTACCGTCTTTCCCCTAGCACTAAGCTCAGGACGCTCTGGCGAGATGGCGGCATAGGTGTCGTTGCGCCAAGTGGCGGTGACGGACGGCATTGGAGGAAACTCGAACATGGTGACTACTAGGTATATGTGGTGATCGTTATGATGCCTAGGTTAGTGCCTGCCTTAGCTACCGTACCTATGGTAAGTGCCTAACCTGGGCTGACCCCCCTGGTAGAATCAGATGCAGATCGATGGTGGAAAGGATAAAATGAATGAACGAAGTACGGACTGGAGGCAGCAGCTAGATAGAGAGTATAGTACCGTTAATACTTAGGTATTACACACCCTGCCAGTGACTACTGGTAACGTAGAAAGAATCATCGGGCAGGAAAGCAGCCAAAGGAAGGTTGTCAAGGTCGGTTCCTTAAGTCCAGTGAATCCTTCAATGCATTCACCATTCCTGAGGGATTCTGATTCCCGCCAGTAGCGGGGCCTGCGATGCTACGATGATGTTCCTGCTTTTACATGTACATACACAGTAAGTACTACCTTATACCTACTAGTACGAAGTACCTATCTTACCTAGTTACATCCGACTAATTACTAGTAGTACCTCAGCTGTTGACCATAGTCTAGTACTCGTGGCCTTCAGAGCACACTGCAGTTGAGTTGCAGATCAGTTACAATCACTCCATAGAGAAAAGTCTTAGTCTAAGTTGCAATGTCAAGTTGAGTACCTATGCTCATTGTGTCACCTCGATTGGTGCAGTGCTATATGTGACTTCTATCATTATCATGGCCCCCTTCAATGAATATGTCTTCCAACCCCGTCCGATGACTTAACCAATGAATGCTCCAAAGGAATGACCCGAAAAGACATATAAATGCTATGTACCAAAATCCTCCGTATTATGCAAAAACCTCGGACCCATCTTGCACCCCTATCATATCATAATCCATCAACCCCTGAATCCACCCATGACCCTCCCCCTTAGTAGTTGGCAACGCAGAAAGGAATCCCATTCAAATAATCACAATGCGAGCCCTGGGGGCAATCGCCAACCTTCTGCAGCACGTTCTGCGTGTCGCAGACCTGGATGGCGTAGGGGCCGAAGCACTGGTACTGTCCCGGGGTGCTGCACTTCTCGCCGGGGCTCTGGCCGGGGCGGCCGTTGCGGCCCTCGATCTTGGGCTTGTTGTTGGTGCAGAAGGGCAAAGTGTAGCCGTTCTGGGGCAGGTTCTCGCACGACGTGCCGCCGGGGCAGGCGCCCACGAGCTCCCACTTGCCCTGCACGTTGCAGATCTCGATGCCTGTGTTGGGCGTCGTGCACCGGTACGTGCCGAAAGTGCACTGCTGCTGGTTGTCGGCAGTGGGCGCGGCGAGCACAGTGGCGGCCAGAGTGAGGAGGGCGGCGGCGGTGTACTTCATCTTGACTGGTTGGTTGTTGTTGGAGTTGTTTGTTGTGGTTGAGAGTTGAATCAGTTGATGAGATGCTTTGACTTGAGAGTCTCGAACGGGCTGTGATGACTAGCTGAAGCTCTCTGGTGATTCAGTTGAGAGTGTGTCTGATGATGATGAGCTAGGAGACCGGAAGAAGTGAGATGATCAACATCTTCTTATACATCTCGAAGCCAACCTAATCCGATGCTCAGTCCAGGCCGAGTCCGAGACGGGAATTCGTGTCCACCATCACGAGGTTGGAGGTCACGCCACGACATGGCTCCCGCTCACTCCTCACTCAGATCTCGCGGTGCTGGCTATTCTTGCTACACGAAGCCTCAAGGCAGGCTGGCTCCCGAGGCTTGGTAGCTCCTCGCATCGAACACCTCCGCATGCGGGCTGGCATGAAAACGAGGTGAGTTCTTTCTCTTACTCGGCTCCATGCTGAGAAGCCTGCGCCTGACGGGCTGAGGTAAGGCGATGCGTTAAGTTGGAGTTCGGAAGACGGAAAGACGGCTGCCAGCTCTAGCTGGGATTGGCCGCAAAACGCCTCTGTACGTAAGATATTGGGCTCTCCCGAACATGATGCATGGCATTGGTGGACACTTCCCGGCTGTGCGGACACGAAGACAAAGCGCGGGGGCAGAGGATAATTGCCGGGACCAATACGGGGAAAGAGCTATTTTTAGGTCGGCGACAGCTTGGGAACACGAACGCAACTGCGCAGAGTCTGGGTAGAGAATACGGATATACATGTCATCGTAGACAGCTTTTACAGTCAGAACTAAG
This sequence comes from Canariomyces notabilis, assembly GCF_033297395.1. Taxonomy (NCBI): domain Eukaryota; kingdom Fungi; phylum Ascomycota; class Sordariomycetes; order Sordariales; family Chaetomiaceae; genus Canariomyces; species Canariomyces notabilis. The sequence goes on from NW_027041842.1 coordinate 145,094, forward strand.
CCCAATATTTCCCGACTGATGCAGACATACTATGCGGGGAAGCTGTACTGTACACGTGTATTACATTTTCCATCTTGAAGCCGAAGGCAGTCTTTCACCAATCACCACCACATGGTGTTCAAGCGTGGCGCACTACTTGCTACCTTGCCTTTGACCAATCTTGCACCGTATCGATTATCATGCTTATCCGAATCGGACAAGGACGTCCTGAGCCAACAAGGTCTGGCTGGAGTTAAGGGGGATGTAAATATTTACTTTCCTCAGATAGCCCAAGGAACGTCGGACCAGACTCACTCACTAACATGACAACCATCGTTTATGTGGATGGCTCGCTGGAAATGATTGACTACCTCAAGTAAACAGGTTACATTACGGACTGATGAAGTGATGATGCGATTGTGTCTGAATGCCACAACTTGAACCATGGGCACATAGATGATAGGAGCCAGGGCAGTGCCGGGCTTTATACTTGTTCATCACTCCCTCCATGAGACTCAAGAGTCAAGAGTCAAGACTATGGTCAGCTACCCCTTGAAAGAGCCAGGTAGGTATTCAGCATGCCGTACTGAACAATACTACATCCGAGAACCCAATATTTGCAACCCGAACCATGTACGGAACAAGCCCGATTCTCTCTTTGTCCAACACGGTACGGAGTAGATTCGACGATAATAGTCGCCTTTCGTCAATTACCTGAATCCATCAACTGAACCCAACAAGCTAGGTGCCGGCATACTCTCGCGGATTTCACCTACCATCATGGGAATAGGGGCAAAGCTGAAAGGGAGCTTTCAGTCAAGCACTGCATTGTGATTGTAGTCTCAACTTAGCTACGTTGCTGCATGAAACTGATTACCCTAGTTCATTTTGTGATGATAGTGCTCCATACATTAGGTAAAATACCATTGTGAAATCAAGCTGGCGGCCTCCCTACTGGATATTACGGTTATTATGTGCTTCAGGTTGTCCGCACATGCATGGATCTGGAGACAAGAACTTACTTGGGTATAAGAAGGGAGAACAGGCATGCAATCAATCTTAGTAGTAATCTGGTCGTGACTTGAACAATCTCTTCATTGGCAGGCTTAGATGGTTGTTCAATACTATGGACTTGTTCTTCATGGTGACGAACTTCAACTCTTACATGTACCCAGCGCAAACAGCTTTCAAAGTTGCCCATTACCACTATTACCCTTTGACAATTCGTCAATCGGAGAAGCAGGTTAGTACCATCAATAGAAAGGAGCACAACTGGCAACTACGGTTCCTAGGTAGTCCCCATGTCCTCACGGCCATCCAGGGTTGAGCCATCAGTCTCCATTGCTATTCACGTTTCCTACCTGACTTTCCTTTCAATTTCAGGCTCCTTCTTTGCTGCTCAAGGCCACTATAGCCCAAGGATACGCTGCCTCGAGGGAAGCATCCGAGTCATCAATTACTAGTACAGTTACTAGTAGCTAGGTAGGTACTGGGCAATTTGTCTTTTCCTTCAATTTCCCCCCTTTTCTCTTTTCTTTCCCTCTTGTTTTTCTTTTTCGATCGGGCCCCCTTTTTTGTTTCCGTTCCCCCTATTCTTTGTTTTCATTCATTTTGTCCTTCCTTATCTCTTCCCAATCCGATCTTCACGATCAACTCATCAGCGTACTTACCTAGGTAGGTGCCAAACTTCAATAAAACTTGAAGCAATACACATGTTAGTACGGTCACCCGAGATAGCACAAGAGCAAACCACATATCGGCCATCAGTGCTCTACCGGCCAAGTGCAGTGCTCGTCCTCGAGCACAAATTTGCGTACAAGCTACCTGTCCCATGCCGTCGGCGCAACAAACCCAGGGGCATAGCCGGCGGGACAGAGATGGTTGGCGATGATAGCAATCGTTACAGTACTCATACATAGTGGTCGTAACTCCGTACCTGCAAGTTGGCTGTTGCCAGCACTTGCATTGGACATGTCAGCATGCGCTATCCGCCGCAGCGGTCAATGCTGGCCAACTTTTCTATGAACCCTCCATACTCCAAAGTAATATGAAAGTCTATACTATAGCATCGAGGCACTTTGAGTTTTCTCGACTACCGTACCATCAGGTTACAGGTAATGTCTAGAGGCGATGAGGTCATCGACCACCGGGAACGAATCAGAACAGGTGCCGCTTAAAAGGCAGCCAACTGCCAAGGCACAAAACCATCAATTCCCAAACCGAATCCAGAAATCCAGCACCCCAACCGAGCCCCACCCAGCATCATTTTCCAAGCCAGACCAGTTTCCGGTTCCAGCCCAAATTCCCTTTTCGGTCGCCAGGCTTTGACCCGGGCCCAATCTCATTTGATCTTCAGTAGCGACATGTCATACGTTGCAACTGGAAGCTTTCCTGCCCATTACTACTCCCTGGCAGTGATGTCGTCGTTCTCAGTGCTTGATTCCTTTGGCCTGGCCCTGCCAAGGTTAGGTACTTCCCACCCACTTTACATCTCTAACTTGGAACTGCCGTGGGCATGGTTTTGGAATGCCCAGGATTTCCTTTGTGCTTACTTTATGGCCGCAAGGAATAAGTGTAGAATGATAACGTTAGGGGTCTCTTGGAACGGTGACGAATGAAGGTGAACCTCCGTCCTGTTCCACGCCCTCGCTTTTCTCTAGGTTTGTCTACTGCTCAACGATCATCGTGCTCCTTTTCATCTTGTGCCATCTGCTCAAGCTCTAGCAAGTGGCTAGCATAGAAGCTGTACAAAGTATTCCTTTCCAATTCGAGTCAAACTTCCTTTCTCCCTTTGGGCACCACCACTGGCATCGAGCCACACCCAGCCGTTAGCTCCGCCCGCGCTGACCTCATCGCTGGGTTGCAGCCACTCGCGCTGCCCACCCTCCCACCTGTCACAGGCCGTCAAGTGATTGATGAGTGGCACTCGCTACCACTGCTTGTGGCGGATCGTCGTCGGTGGCTTCATGTAGAGCTTAAGCGGTACGGTACCTCCCGCTATCGCCATCATGTCTTTCGTCCAGTACGAGTCGTCTTCCGACCCTGATATTCTCTCCTCGGGCCCTGTAAGACCCAAATTCCACCACAGACACACAAATGATCGAATCCGCGAAGGTTCTCGAGGACCGTCTTCATTCCCCATGGCGAGCAAGATCACCAAGAACCGAAAATCCATCTTCAAAGAGCTAGGACTGGACACAGACCTGCCCAGCCAGTCGTACCCGAACGAGCAGAGCCCGAGATCTGGCGAGCTCACATCACCCATCAGCACTTACACCCTTGAGCAGCCGCCCAATGTTGACCCAAGCGGCGGCCCGAGACCCGAGACAGGAGAGCAGTCTCGGGAAACCCCCGAACCCGGTTCACCACCACCACCGCAACAACCAACAGCAGCCAAGAGATCATGGTACTCTCGGCTTACACCGGGTCGCCGCCTAAGAGTTAAGACTGAGTCAAGTGTGCCGCCTCCTCGTCCATTCTTGCTCACGAGGTTTTCCGCGATTGCGCTGCTCATTGCTGTTGTGCTTCCCTGCTTTAGTTATTACAAGGGTCATCAGGAGGTTCCGCTCAGCGCGGCGGGGGCTAGGCCCGTCATCCGCAACAGATCCGGGGTAACCGGCCCTGTTCTTGAGACGAGAGCCGAGAGCCGGACAGATGTCTGCAAGAGATGGGCTCAACAAAGTGAGTAGGGGAAACCCCTAACCGTGCAGGGGGGAAGAACCGCGATTGCTAACCCCAGTTGCGATCGGAAGCCGCACAACTCAATGGGACGCTGTACATCTACGGCGGCCAGGCAAAGACAAAGCAGGATCAGACGACCGATACGTGGAGTAAGTTCCCTTCCTCCCACTCCTAAACCCATGCCTCAGCCCTAATCCATTCCACAGACAACGACTTCCTAGTCCTGGACCTGACCAAATCCTGGTCTACCACCTCCCCCGCACTACGCGGGTTGCCCCAACCCTCCGGCCCTCCGGCCGTCTCTCTCGGCTACCTCTGGAACGATTACAACAATCTCTATCTCTACGGCGGCCAGTTCGCTGACAATCCCTATGTCGAACCCGCTCCGTTTTCCACATGGAGATACAACATCCAGAGCAAGACATGGACCGAATACCCCTCTCCAAAAACGTCAGGCGGCAAGAACTCAGATCCTGGCGACCAGCCGGTGCAACGGGCTGCAGAAGGCGCCGGCTTGTCCGTGCCCGAACTGGGCCTGAGCTGGTACTTTGGCGGGCATCTCGACCAGTCCACCACGCCCGGATGGTCCATCCACATTCCCAGGGTTTACCTGAAGAGCCTGCTTGAGTTTACCCACCCGGGGTACACCAACGACGGCGTGTATGCCTTGGCGGGTGGGACTGGGGCAGGCGAGGGAGGCGCCTACAGGAACATCACGCAAGGTGGCTTGCAAGTGGCCGATGCGTTTCCCGAACGGGCAGACGGTGTGTTGGTGTTTGTGCCCGGATGGGGCGAGAGGGGGGTTCTGATCGGCCTCGCCGGCGGTGCTGTGGACACCTTTACCGACGACCTCGGTACCCTCGACGTATATGACATTGCAACATCGGAATGGTACCATCAAAAGACCACGGGCGATACCCCGTCGGTCAGAGTCAATCCCTGTGCAGTTGTTGCCTCGGCGCCCGACGCCTCCAGTTTCCAGATCTACCTGTATGGAGGCCAGAATTTGCAGCCCTACGTAAGCTCCTTGCTCCTGCTGGCATGTCCAAGTCCGTTGCCTCTTAACACCTTTTACCCAAACAGAAAAACCAAACTCAGTACTCAGACATGTACATCCTCTCAATCCCCTCCTTCACCTGGATCAAGGCGCCTCAGTCGGGAGACATCCCGCCTGCACGTGCAGGACACACTTGCAACCTCCGCGACGGCCAGATCATAGTCTTCGGCGGCTACACCGACCCAGATTACCCAGCATGCGAACCCCCCACGTCCGGGGGTATCTTCATCTTCAACGCCTCCTCGCTCGAGTGGCAATCTCAGTTCACCGCGCTCGAGCACCCGGCGGACCACCAGCCAGACAACTCCGTGCTGGCCAACTCCTTTGGCTACACCGTGCCAGACGCCGTAGCCGAGGTAATCGGAGGCGACTCGGGGGGCGGCGCAACGGCAACAACGCCCGCTGCCGGCCCCGCTACCGGCGGGCCCTTTGCGACCGGCAAACCCCCCGTTTTCACCGTCACGGCTTCGGAGGGGGGTACCGCCACCATCACGCAGTGGGCCGGGCCTGGCGCGACTGGCTCGCCCTCAGACCCCCAAGAAGGAGGCGGAGACCGCGGCGCCATCATCGCCGCTGCTATCGTTGCCGGCCTTGCCGGGGCCGCCGCCGCCTACCTCGGCTACTGCGCCTGGCTGTACCGGCGCCAGGTGAGGGCCTACAAGCGGCACTTGGCCGTGGCCAATCGGTATAGCTATACCGGTGGTGGCACCGTCCCAGCGGCGACGAAGGGTGGTTTCTTTGGCGGATTGTTCCCCTGGGGTAACAGCAAGAAAGCAACTCTCGGTGCGGGCGGTGGTGCCGCCGGCGCTGGCTTGGAAAAGGGCAGAAGTCACGAATCGCGGCCGCGGCCCGTCTCGGCCAGTTCCGCGGGGTCCTTTGGCGGCGCCGGGCTTGCGTGGCCGCCGACCGAGCCGCGGTTCCTGTTTGACGAGGAAGGGCGGCGGAGCGGCGGCGGCGGGAGCGGCGGCAGCTGGAGCGGGAACGTCAGTAGCCACAAGAGCTCGTTGACGCCTGGAGCGAGCGCTGCCGCCGGTGCCGCCGGTAATAGGCCGCCGCGCCGCAGTGTCAGCATCGGTGGCGGGAGCACCTCGTCGACGGAGCAACTGCTTGAGGGGCGGGAACCAAACTTTTTCAGTGTTGTCATGGGTCCGAGAAGGGCGTTGAGGGTCGTCAATGGCTTGGAAGGGGAGGGCGAGTAATATGTATTGTACAATACCGAATCAATTGGGAGGTGGCGTGCTTCAGCTCGAGAAGGGGCAGCCTGTCTTTTCCTCGTGTATTAATGATGAGATGTAAATGTACTTGTACACAAACAGGTAAGAATGCGGTGTGTAGAGAGCGTGTGCGTGACCATCATTCTTGTGCTTCCTCTCTGATGCAGGGAGATGACACTGATGTGTATCCGCCATGCCCAAGATGGGACTTCAGTTCTCTCTTGTGCCGTGCCCCCTTGAGAGCGCAGCTTGTTCCCGCCGGGGTCGCTTGCAGCGCCAGATGGAAGCTGTAACAAGTCTATGACCCTCGTTCGTAACCCAAAAGGTGGCGTCATTCCCGAGATCCAACGAACTTTCAGGATGGTTGCTTGCTCTTGCACTTACGACTCGATTGACGCGCCCGGCCATTTTGGCGACCATATAGACGACCATGTAGAACCAGCTCCTGAGTCATGTTTTATGTAGGTATCAATCACCGGCCGGCCATCAGGATAGCGGAGGCGTGTCTTGAGCGTCTCTACGATATTGTTTGCTTCTTCAACCCGCCCAGCGTGCGAGAGACAAACAAGTGTGTCCACGCTGAGCCGTAGGAGTCGCCGGACTGGATTCGGAAGCTCTTCACCAAACGGATTAAGTGGCATGAACTGCTTGACCCCGTCCCAGGTGCGCTTAGCGGCGAGATGTTGCACAGCAAGATCGGGCGATGGCTTCGTCGGGTGGTAGAGTGAGAGATGAGCTCTTATCCTGTCTGCCTTTACTGTCTTGTCTTCGCGGTTCGCCCAGACAAACTTCTCGAATAGGTCGACTGGCGGCTTTTCTTGCCATACATTGGTCGCTGATGTGGTTTCGGTAGCGACGCGTACCCAGGCGGGCATTAGACCGCTTGTCGACGAAGAGTTTTCTTTGTACAAGCTTTCCCCCTTCAGGACGGCAGCATAACCCTTGGCTAATTGTACGTCGGAGCCGCTGCTCATTTTGGCTATGACAAGCAACTTGAGCAACTCAGCCGAGTGGAGCGGGTAACCAGAGTCTTGAGGCCCTCGATCGCATTCGGCCTTGATAAGGCGATCTATCCAGACCCAAATGAGGTCTTCCAGATCCTCACAAACCATGAATCTTGTCAACTTTTCGGTAAACCCCTTGTACCTGAGGAAGTCAAGACTGCGTTCCAGACCCGAGGCCCACAGCCATCGCACAACGAGAAGGCCCACGCCTGTATCTTTCATGCCATAATGCTCTGTGGGTTTCAGTGTCGTCGATGTTGTTGAATCTTTGAGAATGAGTAAAATATTCTTGAGAAAGCCATAAGCTCGTGGTATGTTCATAAGCCCCCTCATGACCGCCTCTTCGAAAACAGCCTTGTGGGCATCGCACAATCTTCTAGGATCCGAGCCTTGTTCGACCGTGGTTGACCGAGTAAAGAGCGGATTGTTAAGGACAGCATGCACATGCCGATCGACGGGCCGGCTTGGTACATGATTTGCTGGGGCCGAGGCTTCTGGCGACGAAGACGTATTGGGCAGTTGGTTCACGACTCGGGGAGCCTTCGGAAGAAATCCGTGTTCCTTGTCCAGCTGTTTACGAAAAGAGGTGTTGATGAGGTTGAGAAGGCGATCCGACTGACGTTCAGTCAATGGAAGAGGGTGATGGATTGTCGGGAGCACGCTTTTGAATAACGAGGCTTTTGCCTTGGTGTTCAGCATTGTTATTGCTCTTTGAATGACGAGGAATTGTCAGTTCGAATTGAACCCATCAGCCAGGTTCGTGGCATCAATGCAAGCAGAGCCTAAGAGACGTTGTCGAGGTAAACGGACTGGTTGAGGTTGCAAATGTGGGGAGAAGCGGTTGCAAGGGATGTTTACAGTTGCAAAAGTGGGGTGCAGTGAGCTGATGTGGACCCCATTGAGTCTGATCGGCCCACCGCACAGTTGCAAATCACATGAGGAGCTCTATGTTAAGCCGTTAATGAACTGCCCACATTAACGTTAACATTTAACGTTAACACCGTGGGCTCAACCTTCCACTACCGGTATCGCGAGGGTTATTTGTACAATACAATACCTTGTGTGTTGTCCAATATTGAATCCTCTTTCACCTCCCTTTCTCTTTTACATTCCCTGTGTTTTCTGCTACGAATGTTAGGGCATACTATAAGCTGAGAGCGAGAGGGTCATGGGAAACGGCGCCGTTTGTTTCTAGTACTTATGCTGGAGTATGGAAACAGTGGGGCGTTTCTCCCAATTGGCATTCAAGGAGGAACCGCAGGCCAACCATCTAACGGTAAGCTTTACTTTGCTCACGTCGTACGAAATTCGCCTTCGCCTTTGTTGTGGACGCATTGGGCTGCGAATAGCAGTCTTTTCCCAAGGGCTTCTCATGAGGCGAAAGCCGCGACCTCATGACCTAGTTGGGGTTGTCGTCGACTTGTGGCGAGGTTTGGCCAAGCACCAATCCAGTTGGACGTCTGGAGTCCCATGTGGCTGGGCATCTGTGCTTTGTACCTTTGTAGTTCCGCCTGCCACGCGACCGATCCCAGCTTTCATGTTGAATTGATTCATGAATCAGGTGAGTTTGAGCGGCTTGCGTCCAATCTCGTATGCTGCAGGGCGCCAGGGAGATAATTGGTGTCCATAGGTACTCGCCCAACATGTGAGCCGGCCGCCGTCACATTAATCAGGGCTGTATGGAGTACTTTGTACTTTGTAATAAATCTGTGAAAAATGAATGGGACTTCATATTACAGCTGGGCATTCTCGACCGTATCCAGGCTGTGCAGAAGTCGAGGCTGGAACGCCCTGTTACAGCTGCGAGAGCTGCTGCTGTGGGGGCTGTTAGTGTTACACTGGAAACTCTGACTTTTTGCGGGCGCAACTGCTGCCAATGCGCATTTTGGGCGGGCCAATTGTGAATTGGACCAAAACTGAGGGCAGCCTTCTTCGCCCTTTCTTCCAACACTCCAACAGTGCTCTCCGCCTTCTGCCAATTCCAACCACCCACTTGGCTCGATCCATCCCACGGATCGCACCACGACTCGCACTGCGAGGAAATCCCATCGATTTTTCGCGAGTCGGCAACTTTTTTTCCCTTTTCCTTCTTCCACCTCCACTGTTCGCTGGTTGCCACGACACGCGACGCCGCTCTAAATTTCTTTTGATCCCCACATACCATTCACATCTCGGCAAATGGCTGAGGTACAGTCCAGACCAGCTGCTTCTCGCGGCAGAGGCTCTGGTCGTGGCGGTCGCGGCGGATTTGGCGCTCGGGGAGCGGGTCGCACCGCTACACGGACCCCTGCCGCCAATGGCGACAGCAAGCATGAAGATTCATCTCTGCCGACCCTGGATGACGAGGGCGAGATTGGCCAACTGAACAAGAAGTATGGCAGCAAGGTCGAGATCATTAAAAAAATATTCGAGGACTGGTCCGACGTCGACATTCTGTTCGCTCTGCGCGAGACCGATGGCGATGAGAACTTGGCCGTTTCCCGCATCGCTGAAGGTAAGCTGACTGTCTTTCAACTTAACTCTCATTGATATTTTCCATCTCCACATCGCATTGGTTTCGTTGCGTCAAAATACAGAAGAGCGCGTTGGACTAGCCACTCTTCCCCGAAACCAAACCATTGTAACTGACTGGCACGTGTGTCTCTGGGATAGGGACCATCTCACAGTGGGGTGAGGTTTCGAAGCCGAAGAAAGAGCGCACGCGCCCCAAGGCCAAGAACGAGACATCCGCAACTACCACTGCCGACTCCGGCCCTGCGGGCCCGCGAAATGCCCGCGGCGGCCGCGGTGTTGACGGCGGACGAGGCCGCGGCAGAGCGACTGAGCGGGGTGGTCGCGGTGGTACACGCGGCAAGTCAACTCCTGCCGCCACCAATGGTACTAGAAACAAGGAATCCCAACCGCTTTCGGTTCCTACCGATGAAGCTTCGGAATGGAACACCAAGCCAGCTGAAGAATCGGCCGGATGGGGCGAATCGACCATTACAGAGACCCCGACTGTCCCAACTCCCGTCCCTAGCAGCACAACTACCGCTCCCAAACCCACCACATGGGCCAGTATGCTAAGGCAGTCGACTGCACCGAAATCTGCGCCGAAACCGAAGGAGGCGCCCGCCCAGGCCTCCGAGTCAATCATGGAACCGCTGCCCCCGGCTGAGTCGACCGAGCCCGAGCCTGAGCCCGAACTCGAGATTCCTGCCCCGGCCGAGCAGTCCGCTCCCGAACCCGTCGAGGAACCAGCACCCGCTGCTTCGACTGAGCCTATTGTTCCGGCCGTTCCAGCTATTCCGGTTGTTCCCTCGGTTGCGGTTCCCTCGGTCGCGCTCCTGCCACCCAAGGATCAGCTCACTGAGACAAATCTCGACAAGATTGCAGATGATTCTCATCCTCCCGAAACCGAAACCGCTGCTAGCGAGGCCGCTGATTCCTGGGACCCGCGCGCCGCCCAAGCCAGCGCGACTGCAACCCCCGTATCCGCCTCCCATCAGCAGCATCAGGCTGGCCAGACCCCCGTCAGCGGCTTTGCCACTACTGCGACCAAGGCGACGACTCGCCAGCCAGCCTTTCCTCGGCGTACGCTCGACCAGCTCGAGGCTGTCCGAATGCCCGGGAACCGTGATCAAGTTGACCGCGCCGCTGTTCAATTTGGCGCTTTCAGCCTGAATGGCCCCATCGACGACGATGTTGATGGAGATCGGGAAGAACCCGAGACTCGCCCTCAGCCCCCCGAAGACTCCCCCGTCACTCACCCTCGCACCTCGCTCCCGCCGACTCAACCCACACCTGTCCCCGAGGCCTTCTCCGCCCAGACTCAGAAGCCAGCCGCTTCTCAGATCCCCACAGGACCTGCCGGTATGGACTTTCGCCCCGTTGTTATCTCTTTGGGTTCACTCAGCTAACCCGTCTTCAGCTTCCACTTCTGCACCGGCTCAGGCGAGCCTTCCCGCCGCCACGCAGGGTATGTTCTATCAATCGCTTCAAGCCACACCATCTGTAGCCCAGCTGCTAATCAGGATCCCCTCAGCAGCCGCGCAGCCGCCTGTCGCATCGAACAATCAGCAGTTTGGCCGCTTCGGCCAACCTGCCTCCCAGGAGACATCGGCATTCCCTCCAGTGAAACCGTTCGAGTCATTCGGCCAACAGCAGCCTAGTGCTTCGGCCGCACAGAGCCAGTTTGAAGGTGGTTTCCAGAGCCAGGCTCAGGCGACACAGCAGCAGTCGCAGCAACAGCCCGGCGGCCCCTTCAGCTCCGCTCCCAGTGATTTCTCGTCCTACTATACGGCGGACCCCCAAAATCGTTACAGCTACTACAACCAGAACTTCGGTCAGCAACAGGGTGGACAGGCCCAACAAGACGCCTTGCCCTCGCAACCCCAGCGATCATTCGCTGGATTCAACCCGTCTCAAAATGACAACCTAAGCCAGTACCCCCAGAGCGGTACTCAGCACGGCCAGTCGCGATTCAGCTCCGGTTCGGGTGCCGACGCGCCGGTCAGCGGAACGCCCGGCCCTGGTCAATCGGCCAGTCAGGTTCAGACAGGTCCCAGTGGTCAGACCCAGGGCCAGCAGCAACCGCACGATTACCCGTACAACCACCCCTACTACGGAAACCCTTATTACTCTGCATACATGTACAACCAGGGTGGCTACAACCAAGGCGGATATGGTGGCCCCTACGGCAAGGCCGGGCTCGGCTACCAGCCGAACCAGTATGGCCTGTCACCCCAAGGTCCGCATGGATACTCCTCTCCCGGAGCGTTCGGCCAGTCGACGTTGCATCGGGATAGCGGCGGTCTAGGCGACTATGGCCGCGCCGGATCTGCCCAGTCGGCTCAACAGGGCCTTGGCAGCGGATTTGGTGGTGTGCACGACACATTTGGTCGTGGTGGCACCACGTACCAGTCGCCGGCTGCGCAATCGTTCAATGCACCCGGTGCCCAGCCCGGCGGTGGACCGGCCGGCGCCGACGATTTGAAGCCATTTGGCGATGCCAAAGCCGCTGGCGGGCCAAGCCCTTCGCTTGCCGCCGCCGCTCGTCCCGGCTCAGCGGCGAATAACGGCCCGTCGCAGACGGGACTGCCTCCGCCGCAGTCTAGCCAGCAGAGCGGTCTCGGCGCCATGGGTGGATACGGTTACCCGGGCCATATCCAGGGTGCCCACAGCCTCCACGGCGGCCAGTCTGGCGCCGGCGGCTACGGCATGAGTGCCAGCGGTGGACAGAGCCATCAAAGCAGCTATGGTGGCTACGGCGGCCAGGCTTTTGCCGGCAGCTACTACGGGAATCCGCCTCGTGGATGGGGCAACAACTATCACTAAAAAGGATGGTTGTTTTTCTGTTATGAATAGGGAAGGAAAGGCGTGGGGGATTGCGAATACATCTAGGAAGACAGACGCCGGCAGATAGGTGGTGGAAAAGTAAGGGGAGGATTACAAAGAAGGAAGCGGGACCAAAATGAGACCCCAAGAGGAGTACCTACCTCTGCTGATTAATCTGCGGTTTGGCTCGGTCCAGTCCAGGCAGTTTCCCAATCAATCGCCTTTTGCGAAACCATTAAGAAGAGTGTTTCATAGGCATAGGCGAGAAAGAAGAGAAAGCAAAACGAAATTCGATGAGCTTGCTTGCTGTTGAGCTCTTACTCCTCTATCGTCTCTCGTCTCTCCCCTCGTTTGGTGTCTCTTGATGAGCTATCTCATCTCTTCATTCTCAATCATTGACACCTTGTGCAGGTTTTTCCAGAGATCAGTACGGTGGCCGTGTCGAATGTTGGGGGATCTGTATGTCTCTCTCGCTTGTGTATGTATGTGTATGTGTATGTATGTGCATATGTATGTATGTGGGAGTGTGTAAAGTGTGTGTTACATCTCCAGTCTCTCTCTCTCTCTCTCCCTCTTCCTCTTCGGATGAATGATCACTTGTCATGTTGGTTGGTTGGGACAATTCCTGTTTAAGGGGGATGTTCTTCCAAAGAGAATGCAAACAGGACTGGCGTGGTTAGGTTGGTTTGGGCTTCAAGCGATGGCGGTGGTGAATGGTGATCTCTTTGGCTGCGTGTCCCAGTCTGGTCGAAGCGTAAAACATGCACACAGTCAATCCTGGGGATGAGGGGGAAGGCACTGGAAAGGGGGTGTTGCTTTGCTTGGTTGGGCCTTGGTGTTGTTGTGTTGTGTGGGTTTGTCATTTTGTTCTTCGCGTTGCGGTTTAACCGGCTGTCAGGCATTCCATTCAATCAGTACCTAGGTACCTACCTTACACACGGCAGATACATGCACAATCCAGGAGAGGTGTCTAGCTAGGGTTTAGGGATAAATCAGGGGCAGATTGGGTTCATGTTGCTTGGTAAATTCACCGGTGTCGATGGTTTTCTTTTCCTTCTCTGGCAGACAGACAATCGCTTCGTTCAAGTAGAGTAGCATAGGAAAGGGGAGTCACAAAATGCCAACTCACAACTCACGAGAGATTCAGAGAGGTATCCTGAGACACTCATACCACGCAATTGATTGCTCTAGTCCAAATACCGGTGATACTAACTAACAGCTGGGAAGAAGACATCCCGGGCTGCCTTCAAAGGCTAGACCTCGTGGCTCCATCTGCCCATGCCAAACCACACACCCCCTATTTCCCCAGTCCACCAATCCCCTCAAATCACAAGTTAGCATACTTCTTAAACGCCCCAAGCAACCCACCAGTCGACGGATCGTGCCCAGAGCCCGCACCAGGCTCGTCAATCTCCTTCAAGATCTTCTTAGCCAGCACCTTGCCAAGCTCCACACCCCACTGATCAAAGCTATTGATATCCCAAACAGCCCCCTCCGTAAAAGTAAGATGCTCGTAATAAACAATCAGGGCACCGAGCTCAGCAGGACCAATGGCGCCGCCAACGAGGATGCTCGTCGTGGGACGGTTTCCCAAAAACACCTTGTGCGGGACGAGATTCTCAGCGACGCCGCCCTCGGCGCGGACTTCGTCAGCCGTCTTGCCCACCATGAGCGCCTCGGCCTGGGCAAGGTAGTTTGAGGCAAGCATCTTTTGGTGGAGGTTGTTCGACATCGGGTTGTGGGACTTGGCGGCGAGGATGAAGTCGGCGGGGATGAGCTTGGTGCCCTGGTGCACGAGCTGGAAAAAGGAGTGCTGCGCGTTGGTGCAGGGCTCGCCAAACAGGATCGGGCCCGTCGTGTACTTGGCGGGGGTACCGTCCGAGGTGATGGTCTTGCCGTTGGACTCCATGGAGAGCTGCTGCAGGTAGGCCGGGAAGCGGTGCAGGTACTGGTCAAAGGGCGCGACGAGGTGCGTCTGGGCGTTGAAGAAGTTGGAGTACCATACGCTGAGCAGGCCGCCGATGACGGGGACGTTCTCCCTGAGCGGGGCGGTGCGGAAGTGGTTGTCCATGGCGTGGGCGCCGGCCAGGAACTTGCGGAAGTTGTCGTAGCCGACGTACAGGGCGACGCTCAGGCCGATGGCGCTCCAGACCGAGTACCGGCCGCCGACCCAGCTCTCGAAGCCGAACATGTTCTTGGCGTCGATGCCGAACTTGGTCACTTCTGCCTCGTTCGTCGAGAGTGCGACAAAGTGCTTGGCGATATCCCCCTTGCCGCCGGTCTTCTCCAAGAACCACGTCTTGGCTGTATTCGCATTTGTGGTGGTCTCGGCGGTCGTAAACGTCTTGGACGCAATCAAGAAAAGAGTTGTCTCGGGGTCCGAGTTTGCAAGAGCCTCGGCGATATGGGTGCCGTCAATGTTGGAGACGAAGTGCAGAGTCATGTCCTTGGCGCCGTAGTGCTTGAGGGCCTCGGTGACCATGACAGGGCCGCTGCGATCAGATCATGTATTAGCACAGCACCACGCCTATGATTCGACTGGCGAAAAGACGTTGTCACTCACAGATCAGAACCTCCAATGCCAACATTGATGATAGTGGTAAGCTTCTTCCCAGTGTAACCCTTCCACTCGCCGCTGCGGACCTGCTCAGAAAACACACGCATATGTTCCAGAACCTCATTGACGCCGCCCTTGGTGTTCATGACGTCGACGCCGTCCACCTTCATCTCTTGATTGGAGACATTGCGCAGGGCGGCGTGGTATACGGCGCGGTTCTCGGTGAAGTTGATCTTCTCGCCCTTGAACATGGCATCCCGCTTCTCCGTCACGCGAGCCTGTTCGGCGAGCTTAATGAGCTTGTCGAGAGTCTCTTCGGTTATGAGGTTCTTGCTGAAGTCGAAGAGGATCTCGGTGCCATCGGGCTCGCTGGAGATATCGCTGGGCAGAGTGACCTTGGTCGACAGCTTCTCGAACCGCTTGGGGTCGGCCTTGAAAGAATCCTTGAGGATGAAGGACCGGCCAACACTGGAATGATGGTCCTGTAGCTCAGCCCATGCGGGCAGTGTGTTTGCAGGCGCCATCTTGGAGTCTTTTCAAGTTTCCGGAAAGGTGAAAGGACGGAATTCAGATGCCTGTTGGGGTGGAGCTGTCAGAGTAGGGCGTGTAGAATGGGCCACTCGGGCTTGGACTGAGCAACTTGGAGGGGGAAAGATGCCCAGGGCGGGGTGATGGGATGGGAAGATAGGTGGTGGTGGTGTGTTAGCTGTTGTGCCCCGCAATGCGGGGGATACAAGCTCAAGGATGAATACTTCGGGTTTGAATATCTGAACTGTATTGTACAGTACTTGCTTACCTGAGTTAACAATAGAACTGCCCTCTTGCCAAACTCAAGTAAAAACAAGATGAGGGGTTTAAGGGGAAGACCTGTTTTAAGAACTCACAAGAACGCTGGCGTTCAAATCCGAGATGATCATGCAGCTCGGAGACGCGAGATCGAACGTCACTGATGCCCCACCATCTCAATGCCGCTCGAATAACGTCAAACTGCTCAGTCTCCAGCTCTCCACCTCGGATTTAGCCAGTTCACGTTGCTGAGTAAGAGCCTCATGTCACTAGCGCGGGGGTTAGTAGACAGTATACCGGTAGAGCGGGACCTGAACAAGGCGAAAATAAAATAAAAACAGCATTCAGCACCGTCTTCGGATGAACTGCCAGTTGCGATGCTGTTGCCAGGACCTTTGGATAGCTGGTTTGTTGAGTCGACCGTGTATTCTACACCTCTTTCAACCCAAACCCGGGGAAAAGGAAGCAAAAACTACCGGAGAAGAGGGAAAAAAACAAGGAAAAAAAAAAAAAAAAAGAAAACCCAGTAATCATGACCAGTGCTAAATGGGAAGTGCCTGAACTGCTTTCCGTCTGAAAGCCCGCTTGTCGAAATCGCTCAGCCAAGAAAAACCGACCACACCAAGCAAGTGCAGGTCCCTCAGCCCCCATCTTTTCCCTATCGTCCTTATCAGCGGGATAAGTACATCTTGTTACGTGCTCGCGCATTTCGGGTCCCAACCACCAGGCCGTTACGAGTAGTACCTCCGCGGCGCCATCGGCTGTCGCTCATCTATCCTGAATGCTGCCAACAAACGACGGGTCCCTCACGCTGCCGCCGGCGTCTCCGAGACCGGCGATCGGGCGGTTGTAAGAGAACCCTGTGAACTGATTCTGCAACGTCTCAGAGAGAACCGGTCCTTCGACGTACGAATCTTGGGGCGGCTCAGACGTGAACTCAGGATCGAAGTTGCCCGTGTCAAGAGCATCGGCCTAGCGACATATCAGTCAGTGTTTGCCCAGATTAGTCACCTCAACCACTGGCGGTAGTCTAATACGTACCACATTCGGCTTGAACGCAGGCTCATATTTGCGCTGCAAGAGTTTCCGCCAGTCAATGGCGTGGAAGAATGGGTGTGCCTTGATTTCGGCGGATCCGTTGGCCCCAAGGCGTTGCTGCGGATCGCGGTTCAGCAGCTTGGTCAAGAGGTCCTTGGCCGCCGGCGGCACAATCTCATGACCAGGGAAATGCAGCGGCTCGCTGAGGATCTTGCGGTACATCTCGTTTGTGTTCTCATCGTAGAACGGCGGGAGGCCCGTCAACATCTCATAGAGCAGAACGCCCAGAGTCCACCAGTCGACCGTCTTGTTGTATCCATTGCCCATTAGCAACTCGGGCGCGAGGTACTCGGGCGTCCCGCAGAACGTGTTTGTGCGGTCTTCATCCTTCATGTCGAGCTTGCAGAGTCCAAAGTCGCAGAGAGCAATATGACCCTGGTAGTCAAGAAGAATGTTTTCGGGCTTCAAATCGCGGTAGATAACGTTGAAGCCGTGCAGGCACTCGAGGGCGCACAGCAGCTCGGCCGTGTAGAATCGACTGCGGTTGACATCAAAGCGTTGCTCCTTTTGCAGGTGGTGAAAGAGTTCGCCGCCATTGACAAAGGCCAGGACGAAATAGAGCTTTTCGGGACTCTGGAACGTGAACTTTAGGGGCACGATGAAGGGGTTGTTGATCTGGGCGAGCACCGACCGCTCAGCCAGGGTGTGGGCCACTTCGGACCTCGAGATAATGTGGGCTTTTCGGATCGTTTTGAGCGCGTAGATTCGGTTGGTGTCCTTTTTCCGCACCTGCATAACCTTGCCAAAGCTGCCCTTCCCAACCACTTTCAGCAGCTCAAAGTCCTCAATCTTGAGCTTACCAGCCCTGTTCTCGACATATTCGACGCCGATCTTGAGCCTGCCCGTGCCGTATTGCACATCGACCCAGTCCACACCGCTATGCCCGAGGGCACGCTCGCGGCTGGCATGTTCCGCTGCCGCCTTCTCCCGATCCTTCTTGCTGGCCTTGGGATCCTCGACGTACGGCTGCTTCTCCTCGAAACGCGGGTTGATGCGGACTACGCCGAGGAATATATCTTGACTCCGGCCTGAGCCCGGCGGGGCATTTGGGTTTCGAATGTATAAGTGCACCACCAATTCCGTTACCCTCGACACGTCAAACTTGTATTGTGTGTTGGAGCCCGCCCATAGAGGATTCTCGGGAGTGCCTTCGACCGAGTTGACGAACACCTGTACCTTGTCGAAATCTATCAGAGCATAGGGCATGTATTTTGTGGAGATACGGCCGTGATTTGTGGGAATTCCGCTGAACCCGCCGGATGTTGACGGTCTGCCACCCATGAAGCCACCGGTCCTAGAAGAAGACGATGGGCGGATAGAGCCAGCCGCACCGAGTGCGTTTCCCGTCGACAGCGAACTGCCTGGGTGAGTCGGGTTGAAGGCATTGCGATGTTGCTCGGGAAGAGAAAAGCCTTGACCCTCGTGGAGGGTAACGACGAGGATGCCTGGCTTGGGCGTCTTGACGACGGGCGCTTGTGTCAGGGCTTCTGACGCAGCTAAGATACAGTTAGGACAGGTCGACATTTGGGGGAAAGTCAGAGAAGTCGGGCGCCAGTTCTACACATACCGATGTTGCTCTCGTTTGTGGGAGTAGCGGTCCCCGAGATGGCACCCTGGCTCTTTTCATCCTTATCCGTGATGGTCGAAGTCGAGGGCGACCGGGAAAACGTGCTAGTGAGGGGACCCAGATGGGTCTCCTTTAGTTCTAAATGGCGATCTTGTCAGCAACAGCACGCATCAAAACGGGGCGGACACCACGCCAGAATAAGGCGCAGCGCCGGTCGGAGAGCGACCGGCGGGGAAAGGGACTGGACGAACTCTTGGTTAATTTCCAGGACATGATGGCGAAAAAGCGAGGCTTCCGCTCAGCAACGTGGATGGATCTGCGAGTGCAAGATTCAGCAAAAGGAGAGGAAGAGTTGCCGGTTTTGGCTTCAAGGTTCCCGGATGGAAGTAATAGGCAAAGATTGATATTTGGATGCGCTCCGGGCACGGGGAGTTGCCGCCCAGGTTAGCCTCGAGTCCACGTTTGGAGGGACGGGGCGGACTGCGGCAAGGAGTGCGGACTGCGGAGTGTCGGGTTGTGGTGAGCGGGCCAGGATGGGGCATTTCGAGAGTTGAAACTTGGGCGGGCAGTCGGGTGGACCGGGGCTTGTCTTGGAACCTGGAAGCCTGGGGCCGCAGCGTAGCAAACCACCTGTAGCAACCAGCACCCCGCAGCTGCGGTAAACAGCCTACGCCAGCACCTAATAAGCGCATGGAACCGCAACCGCCGATAATGAGGCCAGAGAAAGGCAACCTGGAAGCCTGGGGCCGCAGCGTAGCAAACCACCTGTAGCAACCAGCACCCCGCAGCTGCGGTAAACAGCCTACGCCAGCACCTAATAAGCGCATGGAACCGCAACCGCCGATAATGAGGCCAGAGAAAGGCAGTTGGCGAGAACGCCGTGCAGCGCTCCGTCACCTCAATTTTGAGGTGAATTTCTTTTTCGAAATTCGCTAGAGAATGCAGGATACCAGTTGCAGCCGACACAGCGAGAGAGAAAGGGCTGACAGAACAGGGATTCGCAGCCCCAGCTCAAGCTCCATACCGTAGATCGCAGCTGAAGGTGGCGGTCGATAATTCAATATTTCCCCCCTGCTTTAGTGTCTTCAAAGTCTACTCAAACACTAATCTGTATGTGAACGTTAATAGATCTTGTGGCTTGCATCGCCAGTTGTAGCAAGAAATCCTAATGATTACCAGACCCCTGATGTAAACCCGAGTCGGGTCTGAGGAGGATACGAGTCTCACTTCCTCACTGACTTCCCAGAGTCAATTGCGCAATATGTCTTCGAATCGCCAAACAATGACTGTTATTCTTTCCTGTCTGCAAACAACCAACAGTCCGTTTATTAGT
This sequence comes from Canariomyces notabilis, assembly GCF_033297395.1. Taxonomy (NCBI): domain Eukaryota; kingdom Fungi; phylum Ascomycota; class Sordariomycetes; order Sordariales; family Chaetomiaceae; genus Canariomyces; species Canariomyces notabilis. The sequence continues at coordinate 164,686 of NW_027041842.1, forward strand.
GCCACCTCGTGTTCCACGAGACTGAGACAGCAGCGGGAGCAAGACCCGAGCTCGGTTGACGACATCAGCCGCGCGCCACTGCAGCAATGTGCAGCCCAGCCCCATCGATGGCAAATAAGTTACCGTATCCAGCTGGGCCAGCCCCTTTTCTAGGGGTTCAAAAAAGGGGGTTCCAGAAGATCTCCGCACTCGTTTCGGTGCTCGGGCCCTCGCTCCATTCTCATAAGGAAATCGGTGCGATCGCCCGTCACCAATCTCAACCGATTTCAGACGCTCCCTGAACTAGCCTCTGAGGCAGCCTCGATAAACCGTTGATTCCAGCGTCCTCTCTTCAGGTTCCACCGTCCCTGCAAATCGGACTCGCCGCATGGTCCACCAGTTGTGCATGGCAGCCATGGCTATGCCTGATCTAGGACGAATTGAATCAACGCTTCGGTACCTATTGAATCATTATGGACTTGTCCCAAAAATTGGCCTCACGACCTGAAGCAAGTGCCAACGAGTAGCGTTACCTGACGACTCTCTCTGGTCTTGGGCTTAACTTGGGCAATCCTGTTTTACCCAAACTGGTGAGCGAGGCCGTCTTATTAACCGCGGACCATGTATTTGAGGGTGGCAGAGCCCACAGTGCCCATCGTCATTCGCTACCAAGCACTCGGGTAGTGAAAAGGAACGGTGATGAGCGCATAACGTAGCATTACTCGTCATCGGCATTGATGAAAGGCTGCGTTGTCGCCATCGGCGGTCTTCATTCAGCAAGACATTCTGTTCTACAAGATGTTGCTTAGCAAGCAGATTGAAGACTCGAGTCTCAAGGGCCAGTCACAGCAGGTAAGGTATGTATATACATACCTTAAGTAAGTTAGGTTGAACCCCAGAACGGTCCAGAGATCCGGCACAGTCAGCGTCAGCAGCACGGGGTGTGTCAGACGGTGACATTGGATTCGTGCCCCTCACAACGCCAGAAAACCATCATCTCCTAGAACCCACCTCGTATCAGCCACGACTGGGACGCACGAGCAATTATCAAAGTTCCCATATAGCCTTGAGATACGGCTCAAGGCAACATAACTCAACATACCCTCTCGCACCCTCCTCTCAGTCCCGCCTCCAACATGAACGGCGACCAGCCCCAGCCCGTGACGAAAGCCTCCACCGCCCTCCCACTACCCTACCGCCTCCTCCTGGTAGTCCTCGAACCATTCTTCTGCCTCAACGGAGCCCGCATGGTCTTCTTCGACCCCGTGGACTACACGGCCAAGATCACGCGCGGGACCGCGACCTACGATCCTGCCAACCAGTACCTGTACACACAGCTCGGCGGCGCCTGGCTGCTCTTTGGCGTCGCCGAGGTACTGTTGCTGGGCGTTCTTGATGATTTGCGCGTCTGGCGCCTGCTGTGCGCCGCCATGCTGGTCAGCGACGTCGTGTACCACGTCAGCTCGGTGCAGGCGGTCGGGGGGTGGGAGAAGTTTGTTGCGTTTGGGGAGTGGGACGTTTTCGAGTGGGCGGTTTTTGCGTCGGCCGTGTTGCCGATGCTTGTGAGAGTGTTGGTGGTGCTTGGGGTGGGGGTGGACTTGAAGAGGAGGGAGGTGGTTGGTGGCAGTTGGGGAGGGAATGGCGAAAAGGGGAAGGGGAAGAGGCAGTGAGGGGTTTCAAGGCTGGGTTGGTAAGTCAGTGCAGTTCCATTTGACTTGCAAAAGATGGTTGCTGGTAGCTGGGAGTTGGATTTGTGTTTGGGGACGGCAGGAAGAACTGGAGCCGTGGGTCGAGGAGAAGGAAGGAGCGAGGAGGGTATATAACCATCGTTTCGTCCAAGGTTAAGCAAGTTAGACTCTGTAGTGGCCGAGTGATATTTCAGCTAACTATGAAATCGTTGTGCACGGTTTCGTAGGGCGGGAGGTTCCCGGTTCGAGTTCAGTTCGAGGAAAAGCCCCTCCGACCCAGCTTGGAGAACTGTTCTATGAAACCGTGACCCCGCCTGAGCTTTATGCCGGTTTGTCTCTTTTTGCACGTTGCCCTCGCGTTCTCTCCTCAATAGAACTCGGAGATTGGTTTCCAGAGACGTCCAGCCATCCCGATCGACTCGAAGTGATCCTACTTACCACCAAAGGCCGCTTCACGAGCTGGACTTGACAGCTTCGAGACTTCCATTTCTCTGCCCCTATCTACCACTTTTCGACTCACAGGTTGATCCAGGATATCGACAAATGGGAAGAAACCTCTCTTGATACTCAAGCTTAACTCATCATGGCACGGTAGACGTTCCGGCATCTCCGCCGAATAAGACCGGAAATTTCTAATTCGCATCCGCCTACCACCACCCGACGTACGGCGCCAGGTTGTATGTGACATTCTGGATGGTACACCCCATGCTGGAGTACAGCTGATCATAACTCCCGTCCAGCACACTCCTGAGCCACGCAAATGCCCGCTGTCTTCCGTTGACGATCTCCTGATGGTGGGTGCCAGCCAAGTTCCGGTGGTACAAGATGTTCGCTCCCACTCCACAGAACCTGTCCACAAGTTCGTCCACCTCCTTGATATCGCTCAACTCGTCGTGAACGGCGTTATAAATGAAGACGGGCATTCTCGGCACGCCATGGTATCCCATGAACCCGTCGATGTTGTACATCATCTGCATCACCCTCGTATGCAGATCTTTATACCCGCCCACAAAGTACGAGTAGATGTCGTTATACATAAACGTCCTGATGGCCTGCCGCGCCGTCATCTTCCTGACGGACAAGAACCTATCCCTTAGCGCGGGCCGCAGCCTCGACACAATCCAGCGGTACGCGTCCGGATGCTGGGTCGCGATCCCCAGCAGTCCCGCAGGTATCAGCCCGGCACCCTCCTTTCCGTTCAAAAAGTCCGTCACACCCGTCACGTTAGGCGTCAACCCCCCCAGAGCAATACCCGCGAACTTCATCTTGGGCGCGTACTGCACCGCCAGCTCAGCGGCCCACTCACTGGCCAACGCGCCGCCGCTGTACCCCCAGAGCGCAACCTTGGTGACATCCATGCGCAAACCAAACAGGCCGCCAACCTGCAGGACAGCTCGAACCCCATCAATAGTAGCATGTCCCGCCTGAACCCCCGCAGCATAACTGGCCAAGGGCCCCTCATAATCCGGCACAGCAACAAACCACCCAAGGGCCAAGGCATCGGCAATCTCCCCGTAGGGCTCGCCCAGGTGCAGGCCGTAGCTGGGGCTGGCGTCGACGTTGCACGTGTCGTAGGGCAGCTGGTACGAGAGCACGGCGTGCGCGCAGAGGTGCGGCGTCTGGGGCGAGCAGCGCGCCTGCCAGCGGGGGATGAAGAGTGTGGTCACGTCCCACGCCGGGTTGTACTGGCTGTCGGTTGATCGGTACAGCAGCTGGTACGCCCGTAGCGCGTTGCCCACCGTCCAGTTGAGGAACGGGGCTTGTCGGATCTTGAGGACTTGTCCGGGTTCGGTTTGGGTCCAGTCGTAGGTGGTTGGGGCGCGGTACCAGGGGTCAAGGCTGGGAGGCAGAGGGAGTGCGGGACCTGCCTGAGGTGCGGCGGCGGCGGCGGCCTGGTCGGCTTCTTCGAGGAGTTGGTGGAGGGTCTTGAGCGGGACGGTGGATGGCGAGGAGAGAGTGGCAACTGAGGATGGCCTCACCCCGCTCAGTATGATGCCCCAGAGGAGGAAGAAAGAAACCAAGAGAGCCATCGTTAGCTACTAGCTGCCTGCAGCCTCTATACTGTTTAGAGCCCTGAGCCAGCTACTTATCGCCGTGATATGTTCATGATGGTTCAGCACTGAGCAGTTCCGAGCTCAACTTTGGGGAGACGGCCGGGATCCGGCACGTAGGTTGTCAAACCGTTCATTAACATATATGCTGTGAATCCGGGCCACATTTATGGAGATGACGGAAACATGCCGACGTGATGCGCAATGCCAATATATCCGGCCGCGTTACCCCAGGCCTTGGCTCACTTACAGTCTAGCCGGCTCACGTTTTCGGTAGAGTTCAGCAATAGGCCCTATATATAATGTGGGGGTTCACTTAAATTTGTAACGCTGATCAGCAACTGAACGTTCAGATATATGCCCGGGTCGATATGATGATTGCCGTTCCGGGCGTCCACAACGGTGTTGCCACTTTTTAACTTGGGTACCTTACCTCACTTACCTAAGGTACTCAATGATATTGGCTGAGCGATCGGCTCTGTATAGACATGGTAGCTACCTTACTTAGCATCCTATCTAAAGCAGTATCTATTGATATGTGAAGCTGACCGAAAATTTGACCGTGACATCAAGGTACTAGCTACCTTCCGTATTACTTAACGTGACTTCCGAGTCCAATTGCCAAAGAACTATAGGTATCTTACCTTAGATATGGATACTACTACACCGGGTAAGGTAGTAAGGTACTACTACCTAGTAATAGGGCATTGCCGCCTTAGACCTGCCATCGACTCGAACATCTGCATGACTGGGTAAGGTACCTGAGTCTTTACAGTTCCGGGCCAGTGCCGTAGTAGATTCTCTATAACTGAACCTCGTAGAGAAGCGAGATATCTCTCTCGGAAGACCCAGTGACCTTACAGGCCGATCAGGTATTACAGGCGGATCAGGTAGTGCAGCGGCGTATAACCATCTTCGCCAATATTGGGTGCGGAGGCCGCGTCTTAGCTAGAGCATAGCCCTATGAGGTTATCGAAGTAGGAAATGTTGGCGAGCGAGTTTCTGTTTGCCGTGAAGGCGATCGCACCTTTCCGCCTTGGGTGTCTGGTCGAGGATGTACGAAGGTACAGTACAGTATAATATTTGTCGAGTTTTTGCCCATTCAGTTCGGCGAGACGTCCACATGACGATTGGGATCTGGCTAGCAGCCCTCAGCTTCCCCTTGGTGGTCGAGATAGGCGCCTGGTTCATTTTGGCTTGAAATAGCTGGATTACCCAGACGATCATCAATTTCATTACCTACCTTATACGATGGTCGGTTGCCAGCTTGAATTATCAAACTCAAAGGGGCGAGTTCCCAGGTACGACGATAACTACATGAGTCGTACTAGGGGGGCAGTGCGGTCCGGCTCGGGGGGGAGTGCCACATATAACTCTAACCCGGCGTATACACCCACGCCCATACCCAGACCACTTGCCAGGCAAACCACACCCATAGCTACAAACAACGTTCACTCAATTGCAAGTAACGTTATAGTCAATTCGTTACATTCAGTTCGTCGCAGTCAATTCATCGCAGTCAGTCCATCGCAGTCAATTCGTCACAGTCAATTCATCGCAGTCAATTCATCACAGTCAATTCATCACGGTCATATCGTCGCAGTCAATCGTCGCAGTCAATCGTCGCAGTCAAATTCGTCGTAGTCGGGTCGCTACAGTCAGGTCATTACAGTTAGGTCATTGCAAGTCAGGGTCTCTCAGCTCAATAGAAATCTATATAATCAGGCCATTACTTATAGTTAAATCAACGTACAGTTCTAGCATTACAATCAGGGTATTGTAGTTAGGCGTCTATAAGTGGTCGTGTAAGTGGTGGGCGTGACGTGCGGAACAGTGGGAGTGGTGTGGGTGTAAAGAAGCAGAATTGCCGGTTTAGGGCTACATATGGCCCCACACTGCCTCCCGAGCCAGACCGCACTGCCCCCCTAGTACGACTCAACTACATACCCGTGGGTTCGACCTTCATTGCATTCAGGGCCCACCATAAACTTGATAAGTTGATACCTAGTTGATAACTTGATAGTGGCCCCTGACTGTACGAAGCTCGACCCAACAGGTACCTATGCAATGGCTCCTGCCCACTTTAGGTACAGTTACCACAATCATGGCAGGCATTACTGGGCCTGCACTAGGGTATATTTAGTGGGATCTTGGCCTGTACTGTGCATACAGTACTGTACCCCCTAGTTTTCCCCATTCAACAACCCTCAACCATTTCGGCCAACCCGATGAATATCTTCAGTCCCTGGCAGTGTACGCTCAATATTCCTCACACATATTCCCGTAAAATCCGCCCTCTACTACGGATTCCCCCGTCCTGCACAGTCTAAGACCGTGTGACCAATCCCAGCCTTGCGCTATGCAATGCGCTTCGACGTTACTGATGCCTTGCGAGGTCCAAGTCAGGGTTTGAAGGGGCGGACTACGGGGTTAGAGACGTATGGTTTACTTAGATTCTGCAACAGAAGAGGGCGGATTTTGCGGGAATATACGGTACTAACCCCAGTGTATGTGCGGTGCTCACGCCACGCTCACCTCGGATCGCTCACCTCATCATCGTCGCCAAGCCTAAACTACACTACCTTGAGACTACTAACCTCAGGACGTAAGTGCTCACCGTGACCTTATCAATTCCCTGTCTGGCTGATGATGCCGCTGTGCTGGAAGCAATCACATGCGGGGTGCCGTGTTCTCAACGACGGCAAAGGCAATCGGGCCAACCGTGACCGACGACTCCTACTACCAAAGTACCAATGGCCCTTACGAATCTACCTTTCGAGTGGGAATTTGGTAACTTATTGACTTGGCGTCCACTATCACAGAATCACAAGGCTTACCTAGGCTTACCCAGGCTCACCTGGAACCACCTGCTTTGCGGTTTGTGCTAGATGTCGGCTGGTCGCTCAATCTTGAGCAACCCCTAGTCGACATTTAGAATGCAAATGCCGATGGATGCCTACCTATACCTACTTATACATGGAAAAGTGATTCCCACCTCCCCGGGACCTCAGCAATGGTATATATACTACTAACTCGTCCTAACCGGCACGGGCAAGCCACTGCCACCGGCAACGACTTCTCAGCTACAACTCTCCCGAGGGATAGTATCTCCCTAACACCAAGTCTTGCCACTGCAGTGCTGTGAAACTTGAAGAGACCAGGCATGATGGGACTTGGGCTTTTGTTCTATTTGCTGGCCCATGGTATGGGGCTTCTTGAAACTGCCGCCGCCCAGGACAACCGTCCCCCCGAACTACCCGAGGGAGCCTAGTACGTCACATCACACGATGACCTCACTTTTCCCTTGATGTTTGGCTTCGCTTACTAACCTCGTGAGGATATGTAGCGTTATCCGGGGCTGGACGGCCTTTGGAGACTCGTACGCCGCCGGCCTTGCGCGAACGGATTCTGGGGCTGCGGCCAGGGGCTCAACGCGCATCCTCGATACTTGAACAATCCCGGCTTCGGGTTTGCGCCGCTCCCAGGCCACGAATTCTCGTTTCTGGCCTGCTCCAGCGCTGTCATGAGGGATGTGCTCGACACGCAACTGCCCGCCTTCCAGTCGAGCGACAGGTCCGTCAAAGACAGCGCCACCATCTCCATCGGCGGAAATGATGTCGACTTTGTCGGTATCCTCAAGGCCTGCATCTTCAGGACATGGTTCTCTGGCGAATGCGACGACAGAGTGCAGGCCGCGCAGAGGACAATTGATGGTATCGCTCACAGGCTCGCTGACGTCTACACTCGGATCCTGGACGCGGCTGTCGCCGGCGGCGCCCCGTACCATTTCACATTATTTGCTACCGGCAAGCTTAACCCATCCCTGTGGCCATTCCATTCACAATGGCCTCTTAGATCTGAACTTGAAGCTAACGTTGGCGTTGACCGGGAGATGCAGGCTATGCCGAGTTTTTCAACAGCACCACCACGCAGTGCAACGATGTCAGCTTTGACGTGCTATTTTTCAGGGGCGCCAGACTCACAACCGAGCTACGGGAAAGGCTAAACGTATTAACGCGTAACCTCAACGAAAGGATGGCAGGAGCCGCCGAAATTGCCAACCTTGGGAGGGAGCCAGGCCAGGGCCGGGTCCAGCATGTACCTATTAATGAAAGATTCCAGGGTCACCGGTTCTGCGAGGAGGGCGTCACGGAACCCAATTACAACAACCCCCAAAGCTGGTTTCTTCTCCATGCCAGCACCGACCACGTTCCCCCCGGAGCCCTGCTACCCGATCCCGATCCCATGCCGTCGCCATTTGAGGGACCGAGGGAGATAACCGAGGCTTTGTGCGCCGATATTTTGAGCAGAGACAATGTGACTGCGGGCATTGAGTTTGGCCAGTACATGGCATGCACCGTGGCCGCGACGCTTGCAAACGGAGAACGGCTGGCCGACCACCTCAACACTACGGTGCCGCCGGGGGAGGAAGACCCAAACCTGTATGTATTACACCAACTGTGCAGCTGCCCTTTGACGCTTTTTTTTTTGTCTTCTTATTTCCTTCCTTTTTTTTTCTTTTTCTTTTTCTTTCTTTCTTCTTTCTTTTACCCCCTTAAGCTGACAAGTTGATGTAAAACCTGAACCTGGTACTAACAAGGGCCGTCACACTACCTTAGGATTCCCGAACGCTGGGCAAAGGCTTTTCATCCAAAGTCGATTGGGCAGCACGCGATGGCCTTGGCAATTCGTGATGCTACGAGGCCGGGGAGGGGCAACCATTTGGCCCGTATCCTGCTCATCTTCAGGGGGAACGACGAGCAGTGGGCCGCGTTGAGACGTGAGGTGTCAAGTCTGGGCGGGCACGAGCCCGTCATCATGGAAAGCACGACAGGCCTAGACATCAAAGGCCTCGTTACGTACATGGCTCTCACAAGGGCGAGGGAGCTCACCACGAGCCCTTTGCGGGAAGCACTGGGTCTAAGGGGCTTCTCCATTGACCCCAGTGTGCACACAACGGCGTCCAACGACACGGCCTGGCTGGACGAAGTGTCAGACGATGACGATGAGTTCGACGACGACGGCGGCCAAGTTACCGATCCTGATCCCCCTGATGGAGATCGCGGCGGACAGGGCAACAAGGCACGACTCAGACGGCGGCGCATCACCAGTACTAGTAGTACTAGCACCATTCTAGGCCCAGGGCGCATTTCTGTTTCTGAGGCCCAGCGACGACCGCGGCAAGTGATCGAGTCGGATTTGGAGCTCCAGTTTGGCGTTTATGGGGAAGGCGAGTATCCGCGCTGGCTCGCCCAACTGTCCAACCCGCCCCGATTCCAAAACACCCTTTACTCCATGTATAGGGGTTACTTGCAAGACGCTCGGGCTGGATCCGATGTCCACATCTACATTCTTGACGGACCGGTTCATCGAGATCACCCGGTGAGCCATTACTTATCTCTTCTCTTACCCAAGGTTAGGCGAGGACAGTTAGTACTGATACCATGAGTGCCCCTACCTTAGGAGTTTAGAGGAAGACTCCAACCTGGCTACACGGCCCGTTTCTCCGTCCCGCCGGACGACTATGCTTTTTTCCACGGCACCTGCGTGGCGAGCCTTGCAGGAAGCGAAGCGTTTGGAGCGACGAAGAGCGGGGAGAATATCATTCCTGTTATAAGGGGGTACGGAAGCCTAGATGCCTCCACCCTCTTTGACGCGCGCTTTGGATTGTGGACCATGTTCGCCAGCATGAGAAGATGGGCAAGGCCGTCATCAACTACTCGGCGGGTAAAGAGCCCCTGATCCAATTCCCTACCTTGGCTACCTGTGAGTTGGCTTTACTGACCTGACAATCTGCCTACCTCAACCAGTCACCTACCGAGCTTATTGGGCTGATACGGAAATGCTGGAGGAAAGAAACAGGAGGCGGTCCTATTTTTACAGGTTTGACAGCTTCGATCCCTGGTTCCACTTTCTGCCCATCCTGAGAGAGAACGGAATCGTGGTGTCCACGGCCGTGGGAAACGACGGACGCAGAAATCGGTCGCCAGTTTGGATCGATATAGATTCGCCGCAGCGCTACGCAGCGCGCGGAATTCCCGGGCGCGGCCCGGGAGACGGGGATGCGAGCGACACCATGATTGTGGTCGGCGCCGTGGACAGGTTCGCCAGGGGGGTTGCGGATTGGCAAAATCATTACACCGAAATCATCACAGTGTCTTTCTTTCTTTTCTTCTTTCCTCCAACAAGCCCCCCGCCCCCCCCCCCCCCCCGACTCCCCCAGCAACTTCTCAGAACTAATTGCAATGCTTTTAGACCTGCGGTCCCCGTCAAGCATGCTCCATCAATGGCTGCAACGGCCAGTTTGAAGGCCTCAGCTCGATTGCCCGCTGTACCGGCAACTTTGCAGGGTGCCGATGCAATCCCACCGACGTGACATGCGGTCCTCCCCAGCCATGCGACCGTAACGGCTACGCCGGCAACTTCGAGATAGCCATGGTGGAGCCCGTATGCACAGGCAACTTCCGTGGGTGCAGGTGCAGCCCGGTGGCAGGCACCTGTGGCCAGCCGCAGTCATGCGACCTCAACGGCTGCCATGGGACCTACGACGCCAACTCCAACACGGCGCGTTGCCGCGGCAATTTCAGGGGGTGTGTTTGCAACCCCGGCCCCAACGCTTGCGGTCCGCCCCAACCGTGCGATTTGAACGGCTGCGCGGGCACCTACGACGCCTTCTCCAACACGGCCCGATGTCGTGGGAATTTCCGCGGTTGCGTCTGCACGCCCGTGCCGTCGAGCTGCGGCCCACGCCAAAACTGCGACCTGAACGGGTGCGAGGGCCGCTACGACGGCCTTTCCAACACGGCGCGGTGCACAAACTTTTACCGCGGCTGCGAATGCAATCCAGGCCCGGCGACCTGTGGCCCGCCTCAGTCGTGCGATCTCAACGGATGCGACGGCTCCTACGATGCCAACTCCAACGTCCGCGCTGCCGTGGTAACTTTAGGGGCTGCCAGTGCAATCCCACCCCGCGGACGTGCGGTGCGCCCCAGAGTTGCAGCGCCGGCGGGTGCGCGGGTACATTCGACCCCAACTCCAACGTAGCGCGGTGTCGAAACAACTATGCGGGCTGCGTGTGCGTGCCGTCGACGGGGTCTTGCGGGACGCCGCTGAGCTGCGATCTCAACGGTTGCGCGGGCACCTACGACTTCAACTCCAACGTGGCGCGCTGCCGTGGGAACTTTGCCGGGTGCATCTGTCTGCCGACCCAGAACACGTGCAGGCCGCCGCAGACTTGCGCGGCCGGCGGGTGCGAGGGCACCTACGACAACCGCGAGCTGGGCGTGGCGACATGCAAGGCCGCCTACCGCGGGTGCCGTGTGCAATCCGGTGCCGGGCTCGCTGGGTGGGTGCGGCACCCTCAAGCGCTGCGACTTTGGCGATTGCAACGCGGCGGCGCCCGTGTCCGGCGGCGGCCTCGGCACCTGCCGCTCCGGCCGCTACGCGGACTGCGCCTGTGTCCCGACCCCGGCGCCGCCGGACGGCACGTGCCCCACGGCGGGATGCATCGACCCGGTCGGTCCGACGGTTCCGGCCATCGACTACACGGATTGCCGCATGGGGTATTGCTCCCGGCTGCGGGTGCCGGGCGCCGCCTGGGAGTGCCTCTGTATTTGCCCGGATGGTCGGGCATACGGGGGGATGATGCCCGGCAACCCCGGTCGCCGCTGCAACGCCGCGCGCGAAGGTGCGCCGCGCGGTGGCTACGTTCCGTCCAATGGCGATGCGTTTTGGGAGTCGTTTTGCGAGTTTTTCTTCTGGAATCCTCTCTGCTGGTAGTTTGGCTGCCTGTCCTGGTGGCTAAGACAGGCAGTGGGGTGGGAAGGGGGGGTTTATTTTGCTATTTTGTTACCCCTGATCAGTGATGTTGCAACGTTTGCAAACACTTCTTTCGGCATTTGCAATCCTCCACTTCGCTCCACTATACTACATACCAGTTAGAGCCTAATAAGCATCCCTTGAGTCTGCTTACCACTCATTAGCTTAAGTAAACCTAACATCTAGCCGTTGCCACCTCCAGACCCGTTTTCGTGAAGCGCCAAGAGCCGACCAACACCCAAACTGATACTAGTAGGACTTGTAACTCGGAGCTATGGTTTATAACCGGTCCCCGTGCTGTAAAGCGCGCCGGCAAACAAGGTGCAGGAGACCGGGGATGTCCCGCGCCGACGGATTCGGGAGCATTGCTTCCTTGGTAAGCAGGGTCTCCGGCTCACGATGTCATGCATGTAAACCTCGACGTTGGAATTTGGGCAACTCTGACATAATCCTGGGCTATCGACCAGGCTATCCGAGCCGCAAATCGAACTGCCAAACCGCCTAAGCTGGGCGCTGTGGATGGAGTCAGCTGACGGATATGGTTACAAATGGAAGGAGAGGCCTCGTCAATTGGGTAGCTCGCATTTCAGCGGAAGTTGCGACATGGAACACAGCCTGTATATAACCCCAGAAGTGGTCCTCCTCAACCGCCAGGCCCATCATCATCAGTTCAACACTTCAGCAGAAGCGGCAAACAGCAACAAACAGCAACAAACAGCAACAAACAGCAACAAACAGCAACAAACAGCAACAAACAGCAACAAAACAGCAACAAAACAGCAACAAAACAGCAACAAAACAGCAATTCTTGACACAAAATGCCTTCATACGTCATCACCGGCGTTTCCAGGGGTCTCGGGGTAGGTACCATCACCGTGCTCTTTCGTGGATAGGTACTGAGTCTGGTTTTCCAGTACGAGTTTCTCCGCCAGTACTCGAGCGAACCCGAGAGCCTTGTCATTGGACTGGTCCGCAACAAAGCCGAGACGGATAAAAAGGTGTCGGAGGACCCTGACCTAAAGACGCGGTCCAACATCCACATCTTGCAAGCCGACATCACCGACTACAACGCTTTGAAGGTGAGTGACCTCGACGTCGCCATTGGGAAGAGATGCTGATGTATGTACAATACGACCCCAACAGCAAGCCGCTGCCGACACGGCCAAGTTCACCGGGGGCAGTGTCGACTGCCTCATTGCCAACGCGGGATACGTGCCAAAGTTTGATGCTGTCGACGGAATTGGCGATTTGTATGCTCCCCCGGAAGTCGGTTCGTGCAACAATCAGACTGACATGGACAACAATATAGGGGCGACAGTCCGGAGGAGTTGACCAAGACAATGAGGGACCTCTTTGAGATCAACGTCCTTGGCAATATCCACTTTTTCAACCTGTTCATGCCGCTTATCCTCAAGGGCGAGGTCAAGAAGGTCATTACCATTACCAGCGGGTATGGCGACATTGAGATAACCAAAAACTTCGACCTCGAGGCGTCGCCCCTGTATTCAGTCAGCAAGGCGGCCGCCAATATGGTTATTGCCAAGTTCAGCGCCCAGTACAAGAAGGACGGGATTCTTTTCCTTTCCGTTTGCCCTGGCGTCGCGGAAGTCGGGCACTTCAGTGGCCGTACGTTACACCACCCGAACTGCTTTTGTTTCCCCTTTCGCTTTTCCATCAGCATTGGCTTTGCAGCCTCTCTGACAAAACTTTGGCAGTGACGGAGCGGCAGCAGCAGCGCGTGGGGGCCGTAGCCGCCAAGTTCATGGAGTATGCACCGCACTGGAAGGGCCCGCAGACGCCGGAGCAGTCGGTGGCGGCGGTGCGGTCGGTCATTGCGAACGCGAGCATCGAGAAGGGCAATGGTGGTGATTACGTTTCGCACTTTGGCAACAAGCAGTGGCTTTGAGTGAGGGGCGTGAGGAGGCCAAGCGATGATCTCTTTCCAAAATCGCTTAGCTCCACTTCTCCACTCCGCCTGCAGTGTAACCTGAGATTTGGGAAGAGGGCAAGTGGGCCCCGGCGCCCGTAGTCAAGTGGGTCACATGAGGCAATCAGCACCGATGGGAGCAACAACAACAGCGGGTAGCGGGTATCTTAGAGAGAGTGATAAGCGGTTGATATCAATCGAATAGGAAACTGGGTGCAAATGTGTAGTCGTCACATCGAATCGTGAAGACGGTTCCTGTGTCGCTCGCCCAACAGAACAAACATGAAGACAGCAGCGTACCCGAGCCCGGAGAGGACCGACAGTGACAACGAGGAGCAGCATCAGAAGTCAAAGTCAAGCGCAAGACCAGCGTTTCGAGTTTCATGGCCTCTTGCTGGGGACGGACGACGCGCCGTCGTGGGCGAATCGCCTCCTTCCTCCACGTACGGGGGAGTTAAAATCAGCCATCCCATTCCCGCGTCGCGTATCATCCACGTCCTGCAAGGGGACATGGAGGTGCACTACCAATCTGCTCACCGGGTCGCAAAGGGCAAGTACGCCCCGCCGACTCTGGACCTGCCGCTTCACTGGAACTCGGCGAAAATCAATCTCGAAGACCATGAACTGCTCGAGCACTTCCAGCACGCCGCCTCGAGATCCCTTACCATCATTGGGCACGACCCTGTGGAGCTGGGCAATGCCTTGATCAGGATCGCCCTATCCGGTACTACAGCGTCTGCAAAAGCCGTGCTGCAGTCCTTACTCGCCTTTTCCTGGATCCATCGCCACGATGTGCATCCTGGAGCGTGCGAGCACAAGATTGCGGCCATCAGGTCCTTGAGGGTTGCGTCGACCAGCAGCAATGTTGGAGCTATTGAGGCTATACAGCACGTTGCAGCGGGGATGCTGCTGTGTTCTTTTGAGGCATGTGAAACCTACCTATCTACGGATGTCAGGGGGGGCGATACCTACTACCGTGCTAGACTCGAATACTGATCAACAAATTCAGATACACCAATCTTCCTGTACCTCTGGCGAATGGATCACGTACCTCTGTGGTGTCCTGAACATCATCCAAGCCGCAGGTCTCAATAAGGGCCCCCAAGATAGCGATCTAGTCATCCTCCTAGATTGGGTGTATTACAACGATGTCCTCGCCCGGTTCAGCCTCCAACACTGGAAGCGAGACACCACCGTCGTTGACCTGGAGATTTGGAACCATCCATGCTTTCCATCGAGCTCGTCTACTAGCCCACCATCGATTCTAGGAGATCTCCCTGCCGAGGTACGTTGTTTCAAAATGATCGGGTCTGCTTGTTTAAACGACGGGGCGTCTCACAGCAATCATAGACCTCCCAAGCCCCCCCAGCGGCATTCACCCTTATCCGGTTATTATCCGCAGTGTGCGAGGCAGTTCACTTATCTACTGACATGTCCCCTGAACATGCCAATGACCACAAAGATTACTTGAGGGTTCTCGACTGGCGAATCCGAAGTCTAGACCTGGCTGCCATGGCCGGCGGCAACGCCGATGCCCGAATGGCGATGGAACTATACCAGCTTGCAGTGCTCGTGTACCTCAACCGCATGTCTGAGTTTCAACCCGCCAACCAGCGAGTTAGAACGCAGCAGCATACCGACAGGGCTTTTACTCTCCTTGGGCTGCTTGGTTCATGCGAGAGGCAGTTTCCGGTTTTCATCTTCGGTTGTGAGGCTCGATGTGACGAGCAGCGGGCCGTTGTGCTCGATCTTATCGCCCGGACCGAGAAGAGCGTGGCTTCACGGTCGTTTGAGCATGTCCGGCTGTTGCTGCAAGCGATTTGGGCGCAGGATGATCTTGCGGAGAGGGGGTTTGATTATGAATATGCGGACCGGCTGAGCAGGGTCATCAGCCGGGCGAGGATCATGCCCATGTTTGTGTGAGACGGTCAGAATTGGTAATGCATACCTTACATACCTAGAGGAGGTTCTGGCAACAGCATATGATATGCAATTGGGTTTCTCTTGAATCTCAGCTCAATAACTATCCAAGACCGTGCCTAAACCCGCCCAAATCCCGCCCCTCAGCAGCGCAGCCAACCCCTTTCACCCCGTGCCTCTCACCCTCACACGCACAGGCATCCCATCCTTCGGATGTCCAGTCATATGCCCAACCTGGTAAACAGTATGCCCCAAAATCTCCCTCGCCCCCGGCTCCCCAGGCCGCGGGAAGCAGCTCTCAATCTCAAACTCGCGCACCGTCATGGCCAGAATCATCTTGATTTCCATCACGGCCAGCTCCTGGCCGATGCACGCTCGAGGGCCCAGCTCGAAGGGACGGAACGCGTTTTTCCTCACGTACAGCGGCTCGCCCTCGCTCGCTAGAAACCGCTCGGGCACAAACTCGAACGGGCGAGGGAAGAGTGACTCCAAGTGGTGTGTTGCGTACGAGTTTTGGTGCACTAACAGACCAGCGGTCGGGTACCGCTTCCCCGTGCGCGGGTCGCGCAAAAAGAAATCCGGCTGGCCTTCACGAACCGTTGCAGCCGGGGGGAAGAGGCGGAGGGTTTCTTTCACTACCGCGGTGGTGTAGGGTAGGGAGTTGAGGAGGTTTGGGTTGGCGCATAGCGAGGATTCGACTGCTGCTGACGGGGACGGGTCACGGTCCTGGCTGCCAAAGACGGCATCGTGCTCGGCGCGCAGTTTGGCCAAGCAAGAGGGGTTTTGGGAGAGCAAGTGGTAGGCGAAGCAGAGCGTGACGGCCGTGGTGTCGTGGCCCGCGAAGATGAAAATTACGAACTGCGCGATGGCCATGTCGATGAATTCCCGGTCCAGCTGCACGTCGTCTCGGTCTCGGCCGGATGATGGTACGGTAACGGAAGAAGGCGGCTGGTCGCCCTCGCCCTTCTTCTCGGCGAGATAGGCTCTGGCGGCGAGGGAGACGACCGTCTTGGTTTTGAAGTCGCCCGGGCCCGGGCCCGGGCCGGCTGGGTTCATCATGTCAGCGCCGCCGTCGCCGGCCTGGTGGGAGACGACGGTTTGTTTGAGGATGGGCAGCAGATAGTTGCGCATGATGCGGTTGTAGTTCCACATCAGCGGCAGCCGAGCCGGGTTGATGAGCTTGAGTAGGGAAGGCGGCGTGTATTCGGGGCAGACCCATGAGATTTGTTTTGCGAGAGCCTTTTGAAAGGGGTTGTGGCGCGTCTGGCAGTGCATACGCGTCCCTCTTTTGGGGGAGAGTCAGCAGCTCGCTCCGTCACGCATGACTGCCTAGGTGCCCCCATTGATCAAGACAGCCTGGATATAATGAATGGAGGAGAGGAAGAACGGGAGCAATTGTAAGACATACAAGACGGCACGCCCGATAACATCCGTCGCCAAGTTGGTGATGGGCTCCTCGATGCGCAGGACCTCGCCCGATTTGGCCGCCGCCCTGAGTCGATCAATGAAGACGCGTATCTCCTCAAGAAAAACAGGCGCCATGGACATGAGGTTCTTGGCCGAAAACCCCGGGTTGTAGATGCTTCGCAGCCGCTTCCACTCGGGGCCGTCGAGCGTTACGAGGTCCTTGTTCTGGGTCAGCGGCCGGAATTCCGACTTGACCATGTGAGCCTTGGGCAGCGAGTATGCCTGGGTGAATTGGGCCGACATTTCGGGATCAAAGACGTAGATCATGGGCTCGACGAACGGCCACGAATCCATGACGAAGAAGCCATTCTTTTCCAGATGCGGGTAATGCTGCAGCACGAGCGTGGCCACGCTCAACGGGTAAATGTCCCTGGGATACTTGGCCATGATCTTGGCTGTGACCAGTATGTGGCCCAGGAGATATGAATGCGGTAACATTTCCTGCAATTTCTTCGTGAGCCATTGATCATAGCAGTGTGTTTCAATCTCGGCAATGATCGTACCAAGTCATTTTCCTTGTGATACCTCCTGACCAGCGTACGGACTTGGTGCATGCGGTGAAAGAATCGCGCGAGGACAAGCAGGATGAGGAAGCCGACCGCCCTCAATACGAGCGCCGAGCTTGATTGCGAGCTAGAGGCGTCCATCGTGTTATTAGTCGAGGGCGTCTAACCTGACAGAGCTTTGAATCCCTAGCTAATGTGTATGGATTAACGACGCGGGGGAACAGAGCTTTATGTTGGCCATCCATGATCCGCGGCAGCGCAGGGACCTCTGTTCGAAGGATCACGCTCATAAACTTCACAGACGAATCATTTGGCCTGGAACCTGGGTACGATTGAAGCTAGCCCTAGCCGGAACCTGAACAATGGGGGCCACAGTTGGGAACTTGGGAGTCGCAACACCGAGTCTCGTGCAACACGCAGTCGGCGAATTGCCGCGGGTTATAGGGAATAAACTCCGGGGTCCGGGCCACGTTTTCGGGCTTTAGCTTCGTCAGCTTGAAAAGCGTTAGGAGAAGGTGTGGTTTTTGTTGTGGTTGGAGAGGCTTAAAGTTGAAGTTGGAGATGCCCAGCCCGAACCACAAGAAATACAAGGAATTGATGCCATTGCTCCTGCCACTTTCAACAGGCTACAGAGTTGTTGCAAATTGCTGAACAACAATTGATCAATCAGACCGCAATGCAACCTGCAAGAAGTCAATCACCACTGAGAAATTGCCCTGGATTTGTGCCTCACTGTGTATTTCCAACAGGAGTACAGCTTTTATAGCTACGGGATGCTGCGCATACATGAGCGATGTGTTACGATTCACAGCACAGCGGATTCGCCGGAACACGACAGCCGTTCCATGAGCATGGTTCTGGGAATTGAATTGCCGTCACAGGGAAATGACCGAGTCAACAGATATAACGATATAACAAGTTGCACCTGTGCGGATGATTGCAGGCAGGACACATAAACCATATAAAACCACACCAACAATCTCCGGATAACAAGACGCTCGATTGCCGTGAGGCGCAAGGCGCGACAGCGAGCAATCCATGTACCTATAATTATCCGTACTATCTATCTACAAGAATCTTGTCTTGGTCCAGCGGCATCTGGCATGCATCATCATAGTGTCCGGTCATGATACATATCCACAGGTCATGAGATACCCGTCCAGCATTAAATTAAAAAACATCTTCATCAAAATTCTAACCCCCTTTGGCGGCCCGCCGACCCCGGTTCAAGTTCCCAATACACCGGGGCGGCGAACACCAAAACAACAACAACGAAACGAATCCGTATCAACTCCAACCCCACCCCCTTCATTGATAGTTACCTAGTTTAGATAAGCGCAGCAACCAAGCCAGCAAACGCCGCAATGCCCTCCACACCCTGGACCATGCGCGGCGCACCAGCAGTCACAGGCACGGAGGTGGTAGGGCGGGGCTTGGTAGTCGTGGGCACAGTAACAGTACCGAACGCCGTCGAGGTGGTCGACCGAGTAACAGTGCCAATAGGGTTGCTGGCGCTGTAGGTCAGGGTCTTGGTGATGGAGCTGATGGGGTTGCTGGCGCTGTAGGTCGTCTCGGTGACGGGGCAGACAGTGGTTGTGATGATGGTCTCGGTCGTGACCGTCTTGGTGCCTGACGGGCAGGCGGTGACGGTGTCCGGGCACTTGGTGATGGTCCGGGTTGTGGTGGTGGTCAGCGTGCTGGTGGTCCACTTGGTTGACGAGGAGGTGGTGGAGGTTGAGGTTTCGGGGCACTCCTCGTCCTCGTCCGTCGTCGTGCTGGTGGTGGTAGTAGCCTTGCTGGTGGTGATCGTGGACGAGGTGGTGTCAGGCTTGGTCGAGGACGTGGGCGGGGCCGTCGTGGTGGTCTTGGTCGTGGTCGTCTCGGGCTTGGTGCTCGTGCTGGTGCTGGTGGTGGTCGTCGTCGTCTCGGGCACCTTGGTCGTCGTCGTGCTAGACGCTGTCGACGTCGACGAGGCCGAGTAGGTGATGCACGAGCAGGCAGAGCTGACAGCCTTGACGTTGCCGTCGCAGTTGTTGAACTCTGTGGGGATGGCCGACGGCGCGGTGGTAGTGCCTGAGAGGAACTCGGGGCACCACGCCTTGGCCTTCCCAATGAAGCGCTGGTCGATCAGGTTGCGGTAGCAGTTGTCTGACTCCTGGATCTGTTGTTAGCGACTGGCTAAGTGACAAGGTGACGGTGACAGTGGGCTGCTTACGCAGTTGGGGTACGTGTGGGCAGATGCCAGCAGGGCAAAGGCACCCAACGACAGAACAGTGGCGCGCATTTTGACGGTGGTTGATTAGTTAAGCGAGTGTAAAGCGAGCGTAAGGGTGATGAGCAAGATGCAGGCTAAACGAGCGACTGCGAGACCCGAAGGCGTATTACTACTATTGTTGCTTGGAGTTGATAGGTGAAGAGGAATGGAACTGAGCGAGCAACAGCGGGCGCGAGGTCTTTATTTCCCATTTCCCCCTCGATTGCGCCGCTTCGGCTCACCTCACCAGTCACACGACGACGGCGAGCCAACCCGAACAGAGCCAGGTCATAGTCACCACACCTTTCCCGATGCAGCGGCACATGGGAATACGAGGTCGAGTGCGCTGTGGTAACGTTCACTCGGAGCTGCCTGCCCTGGCAAGTTGGCAACGCGAGCCGGCTCTCGGGCCCACACACACGGCAAGTGGCAAGAGAGTCAAAAAAAAGCCAAAGGAGCCACGGTTCGGTGACAAATGGCGTCAAAGGAATCTTCTCGCGGCCAAGCACTGCGAATGTGGAGCGAACTCTGGGTAGCATCGCGCCTTCCTAGCGCTTGAGCCCTAATACGACGTAGCCAAGCCCATATTGCGGGCATCTGTGGCGCTTCAACTCCAGAAGGGCAAAAGTTCCCCTTGCAGTGTGGCTTTGCCCATTGTTCCTTGGAACACCGAGGTGACGTCGGGAGCAAGACTCGCCCTGCCCCGCCACCATGTAAGTGAAGTTCTACGCTATACTCGGCACTTCGTACCCTCCAGGATATCGGGCAGATACATAGATACGTATCTGCAGGTGCGATTGACACTTGGAACTCTCTTTTCTGGGGCACAACTCGATGAAAGTCCCTGCAGCCGAATTGGCCCAGTGAGGTGAGACCACATGCATCGAGCACATGCATCCAACCACGCGATGGTGTGCCTGGGCATTGCTTGATTGGCTGCCACGGTATCGCGCAGCCACTAGTCCAGTGAACTTGGGCTTGCGCTGTCCCTGGAAACCGAAAAACCGTTTGTCCTAAATGCTGGGGCTGGGGCAGCAAACACGAGAGCGATTGCCATTCGAGTCATCCCGTAATCTCGAATTACAATCACTGTTTCTTATGGCATATTCCGTACTCGAGCGCAAGAAATAATCAGGAGAACAATGCGAATGCGATGTTGGAGATTGCCCTGCTTCCGATCCCCAGCGGCGCCATGATTTGTGTGAAACGGGGAGTTGCTGACTGAACGCCACAAAGGAGATTGAAGGGAAGGCGCAGCATCAGGTAACACACAGCACGGCACAGTTAATTAACTTTTTCAGATCGCTGAGATCAGCAGAGCCACACCGCAGCGTTGGGTCGAGTACAAACAATGCCGGTATGTAGGTGTTTTACTCGTGACTTTGGACCTGACCAACATCGACATCAGACATCTGCTACACCATAAAGCTGTATGCCCATTGACCTGCAGTCCACCAACAAACATATCAAAGAATGCGCTTTGCTATCACCCTTTCCATAGATCCTCTGACGCCGCCAAGAGCCTGCACGTGTGAGGCGTGGGCAAACTGGTTGATTGCTGCCAAGTTCACCCCTGACTGTCATCCGGCAGTCGGCACTGCATTCCGACCCTCATGATGACGGCAACTTGCCTTTCCCCGCAAAGCTTTGTTTTCTCTCCAAAGCACCTACACTACACCATGTCCTATAATCTCGCAACATCATGAGCGGACGGCGGACGCCCAATAGACAAGCCAAACAATGCTGTTCTTGTTTACGGTTTACCTGTAAGTGTCGGTCAGCGGTTACCCGGATACACCACTAATAGTCTGAAACCCTCCTCGTATTCAAACCGTGACCCGGCTCGGACCCCTGTGCCCTCTGCCAGTAATCATCCGTCTGTCGGTGACTCGGTTGAGGTATTTTTGGTATTCTGAGTAACTACGGAGTAGCCTGGCTCTTCTTACAACAAAGCTTGAATTCCTGGTTTGGGACGTATCATGATATCTGGCGCTTAACCAGCGTCAGTGTCAGTGTCCGAGAACAGGAAGCGGGAGGCGGACGTCGAGATGGTGTAGAAGCGACGTACCTACCCGTCGGCTTATACACTGCCCTGGCTTCGTGAATATCGAGCTTGCCCATTATTCTTTAGCCTTACCAACCTGGAACCGAACTGAAGAGCCACGGGTACCAGTAGGTAGGCCAGTGAGCATTCGACCATGGGTCTTGGGGAACATGATCGGGTTCGCATAAAACCAGCCATGATCTCGTATCTGGCCAAATGAGTTCCGAATAATTTAGCACACCCAATCTGGCGGACTAGTGAAATGACGCCGCTTTCCTGAAATCAAACCAGATGCCGTTCCCTGGGTATGTACGAAGGTAGATGCTCCTGAAATTGGGCGCGACAGTGACAGGATCCAAGACTCGCATTGCAGGCCCAAGTTAGACCAACCAAACACTCTGTACGAAGAGAAGCAAATACCATTGTCAGGGGCTAAAAACATAGCATCTCCGTCTATCTACTGTATGGAATCCAATACTGTCACGTCTATTCAACAGACGACGTCAAAGTCAAACCAAATAGAACGCGCTGACGGACCAACCCCTTTTCCATCCAAACTCCCATACGCAAGGTACCATAGCCATCGCTTTTACCAATCACCACCAGACCTCTAACCGTCTATCCCCCCCCTCTCTCCTCAGGCCCGCCGCCTCCCCCTGGGTCCAGCTCTCACCACCCGCCCCTTATCCAGCACCACCTCCCAATCCGCATCCTCCACCGCCTCCGCCTTATGCGCAATAGTAATGACCGTACTATACCTCAACTCCTCCCTCAACAGCCTTTGTATATACGCCGCCGTCTCGGCATCAATCGACGCCGTGGCCTCGTCCATAATCACCACTGGACTGCGGCGGAGCATGGCCCGTCCCAGCCCAACAAGCTGTCTCTGGCCCTGAGACAGGTTCTTCCCGCCGCCATCGACCCTGCTGTCGAGGGTAAACGACCCCGATCGGCCCAGCACCCGTTCCAAAACCTCAGCCCGCTCGGTCTCGTCGCGCTCACCCAACGGATCGAGATTGTCCCGCAGCGTGCCGGGGAAGAGGACCGGGTCCTGCGCCACAAACGTTATATTGCGGCGGAGCGTGTGCTTGTCCACGTCGAGCAGGTCGACGGCGCCGATGCGAATGCTCCCGTCAGTGTCAGGGTCCGGGTGCAGCGTGCCGAGCAGCGCGAGCGCGAGAGTGCTTTTGCCCGAGGCCGTACGGCCCGTCACGGCGACGTTGGCGCCGCCGGGGATGGTGAAGCTGACGTTGTGCAGGACCGTCTCCAGCTGGGGCGCGTACCGCAGCGTGACGTTGTCAAATACAATGTCGTCTCCGTAGCCGGGCCAGGCTGCTGGCGGCAGGAACCCCCCGCGAGGCTCCTGCTCCAGCGACAGCAGCTCGACGATACGCTCCACGCTGACAAACTGCATTTGCAGCTCGCCGTATTTGCGGCAGAGGCTGTGCGTCGACCGGACGAAGTTGGCGGCCGAGGCGAGCACGAACCCGACGGTGCCACTCGAGAGGCCCGTGAGGATGGCGCAGAGGGTCAGAATGAAGGTGGTGAGCGCTGAGAGAATGTCAAAGCGGTACTGGAGCCAGGCTTGGAGCGACCAGTAAAAGTGGTCCATCTTCTGAAAGGCGTCGGTAGTGGCGATGATACGATTCTGGAAGTGCGGTTCGGCGCGATAAGCCCGAACAGTGGTCAAGCCCTCGACGAGTGTGCCAAAATTGGACATGAGCGGCGATAAGGATACCGTCTCGAGGCGACGAAGAGACTGCGAGGTTGGCAAGAACCAGTTGAAGGTGAGCACAAAAAGAGCTGTCATGGTGACGCTGATAACGAGAAACAAGGGTGTTGCGGACGAGATGACCGCGACAGCCGACAGCCAGCCGATTGTATACCAGGCTACCGTCGTCAGCTGGCCCGCAATCTGGCCGTCGACAGTGCCCATGTCCGAGGTAAGTCGGTTCATCAGCCGGCCGACTGGCGTGACATCGTAGAAGCGGAATGTGGCATTGGTTACTCGCGACATGGCCTGCGCAAAGAGGTTCTTCCCGGCCTGATACATGACGACAACGAGCGCGGCATCAGAAAGGGCTGAGGCCAGGACCTGGCTCACCGACAAGACCAGAAACCATACGAGCCAAGGCCGAACATCTTGGTCAGGAGCCGGTAGATACCGTCCAAGGTCGAGCCACGTTCCGTTAGTTGAGGCCCCTGAGATGTGGAAAATGCTCTGCGAAATAACCACATGCTGGGAGGTTTCGGCATAGTCTCCCATTCCAGCATGAAGGCTGTAGATGCCACTCGGCGGATCCTGATACTGCTCGCCCCATTCTTTTAGGAACCAAAAGTAGGCGATTCTGACTGTGCGGAAAAGGATGAAGCCTCCGATCATGAAGGACCACCAGCCCAGTCGACCAGCCTTGATGTACTGCCAGTACACTGAGGCCAATACCCCTCCATGAACCCGGCGCTCCTCCTCAATGAACTTGTCAGCGACGGGCTCATCCTCTTCTGTATCTGGCGGGGGAGGGGCGGTATTCGCGATCTCGGCCAGGTGCTCGAGCTCTTCCTCGTTATTCTCCAGCTCCTTCCCGTCAAATGTTTCTGCCCGACCGCCGTCCACGATCTCAATGACCTGGTACGCATAAGGCGTGACGATGTCCACACGGTGGGTGACAAAGATGATGAGCCGGCCAGCTGTCAACGGGGAGTTCTTGTCCGAGAAGAGATTAGCCAGGAGGCTTGTTGCGGTATGGTGATCCAGGGCCGCGATCGGGTCATCAAGAAGTAAAACGCGGGCCTGGCTGTAAATTGCCCTGGCCAGCGCCACACGCGCTCTTTGGCCGCCTGACAGTCCGACTCCATTCTCTCCTATGAGAGTGAGGTCCTTGGCCCTGAACTGATCGAGGTCATCTCGCAGGCAGCATGCGTCAATGACCTTCTCAAAGCGGGCCTTATCATAGACGGCTGAAAACAGGATGTTCTCGCGGATACTCATGCTCTCGAGCCAGGGCGTTTGAGCGCAGTAGCCGATCACCTCGCTTGGTACAATCCTTTCGCCTCCGTGCTGGTCCAGCTCGCCGAGAATGGCCTGCAGTAACGCAGTCTTGCCAATACCCACCTTGCCGCAGACGAGCGTCAAACCTGGCCTGCAAGCAATCGACACATCTCTGAGCACCTCTTTCGCCGAACCAGGCCACGAAAAGGATGCGTTTCGGAAGATAATCTCCAGCTCACCAGGCGGCCCTTCACCCTCGCCAAATGCCAAATCTCTGTCCAGACCCTCTTTCTCGGGCTCCAGCATGAACGCCTCAATCCTGTCCATGGAAACCTTGGCATTGAGCAGCACCGTCACCAGATTGGGCAGCTCCCTCAAGCTGTCTTGCAACATGGTGAACAAGTTCAGCGCGGGGAACGCCACGTCCACCGTCAGCGGCCGCCCCTCTACCAGGGTATACGCCCAGAAACCCGCGACGGGGAACAGGTACGCCCCGAGATTATTGACAGCCGAAATCCCCTTCAAGACCACATTGCTCTGGACGCGGCGTATCAGCTCGTCTTTCCGGCTCTCCATGATCTTGCTCAGCCAGGCATCCTGCCAGTCATACCATCTCAGATGCCTGATGGATTCGACGAACTGGCTGGTGCGTTGCAGCTTGTTGTCGGTTATTTCCCGACGCACCTGCTCGATGTGGAGCATCAATCGCATCAGAAGCGCATTGATGGCCATGCAGGTAAGGAGGACCAGGATCCCTGAAAGTGAAGCCGGGCCGAGGATGCGCCATACTAGGACCAACGAAACGAGGAAGCTGAGGGGTTTGGTGACGATGTTGGGAGATTCCCAGAAACGCTGGGCAATCTCATATGCATCGTTACGGAGCAGATTCAGGATCTTGCCAGTCGATGCCGGCGTCTGTTCCGGTGAAGGGGAAGCCGGGATTGGCTCGGGCTTCGGCGGGTTCGGTTTTGAGTAGTTGAAGGAGACCATAGATTTGAACTGCTGGAATCTCGAGCGTAAAGAATCGGGGTCTGCGTCTACCTTGTTGCCAGACCCGTCGTCGGCGAGTGTCGCTGAGCCAGATGTTGTTTTTGACCCAGATCCTTGTTCCTGCTCCGCCGCTCCTTCAGGAGCCTCCTGGCCACTGGAGAAGGTGAAGGCCTTCCTTCTGAGCGTCTTCTCGTGAATCATGGTGATGAGCTCCCCTCGGGACCGTTCGTAGGCTCGCCGTTGGAACCAGAGGCTGAACACACCAGATTGGGCTTGAACAAGCCTGGAAACGAGCGTGATTCCAGCGTAAACAATCGCAGCCCTAACGTTGGGCTGCTCGGCAGTAAGGGCAGCAAGGAGTTGCTTGAGCAAGATGGGACCCACGAGCTCGATTGATGTTTCTAGAACTGCGAGGGTCGTCGTGATGACGAGGTCGAGACCATTGGCCTTCAGCAATCGGGTGAACACAGTGCCAGAGACTTCACGGAAGAGTAAATGCAGCCTGCTATGATGGAAATCGTACGGGAGAAGCCAGACATCCTCGTCGTGTAGCTGTCTCTCATAGCCGACTTTCATGAGTGGTGCCATCCAGGACACCGTCATCCATTGCCAGAGGGTAACGGCGTCCTCGGGACTCCGGACGTCTGGGGATGGCTGGGTAAATGGTCTTGAAATGTTGCTGCTATCCAACAAGGGGTCCCTCATGGGCATGTTGAGCATCAGTATGACCGAAAGGAGGGGAAGGAAGACACCAGCAATCCAGGCAATGGCTTGTGGCCAGCCGTTCGGAACAGCACTAGGCAGGACGGTAAGTATAAGTAGCTCTACTATGGTAGTTGCGCTGTTGATAATGAAAACAGAGCCCGGGGTTGTCCTGGGTCGCTCGACCACGACCATAAGACTCGAAACAAACTTTGTTCAACCGGTTAGTACTACAAAGGAGAGGAGATTGGCGAGAAAGCCAACCTACACTTGGGAGAACTGGTGTCAGGTAGACTTCTGCATGCTCTGGCCAGATCGCAGCGCCAATAGCACCCAAAGCAGCGATGACCATGCCAAGCAGCAAGAGACACCGGTTCCAGGATGTCCAAACCACCTTGAGGGGCGGGGACTGGTCGCCAGCCTCCTGGTCAACATCCGCAACCGGCAACGCATCCTGTTCGGCTGTAAAGCGCCGTAGCCAGACAGGGCGGTAGCAATGCAAGATGGGCCCGACGCCATAGCGGAGTACAACCGTGGTCATGGCGACCCACAGCGGGATGTGACTGACGACACCGAGACATTGTGAAGAGAACTGTCCCAAGGAGGGGATCTAGGACCGTCGTCCATCAGTTTGGGGGTCACTAAGCTTCTGATATGGTGACACATACCCAGATCTGTTGACAGCAGCTATAGCAGGGCCAGAGATGGGCCCACCACCCTGTGTCGGGAGCACTTGCGGCCATGGAAGACGGGTACGTAGCGCTGAAAAGTGCTCTAGTAAAAAAGGACAAGGATACTCCGTACTGGCATACAACATGTAGAAGAGAGTGCTCTTGGTCGAAAAGACAATATCCAGGGTACTTAATAAACTGGTTGGCCAAAGACAAAGGGCAATTGAGGCCGTTCGGGTACCGTGGCCGGCATGAGGCGGTCTGATGTCGGGAATTTTTTGATGATTGCGCCGTGCGACTCGGAGCGGGCTACGCTGGCCCGGGGATGCCGCTGGGTCATTCCGATTGAGCAATTGAGCCAATTATGATTCGAAGAAAGCGTCACGATTTGGAGCTAAACGTTAGAGCAATACTGAATACATTAGTGGCTCATTGCCAACCAAGGTAAAGTCACTGGCGGTGACGGAAATTCGTGTCGTGACCTGTCCCGAGCCTCTGTAGGTGATCCTCTATGCGAGACTCAACTCTACAAATCTGCATCCGACTCAGAACTCAATGAATGCTGACACACATAAACAATGTCGACAGGAGACTGGCTCGATCTTGCCTGAGGGGTGGGGCAACCCCGTTGCGATCGACTGCTGCTGCGCAGGTGCGATGGCGCTGGTGGGTGATGGCACAGGGCAGCGGGGAAAGATCGGTCTGGAGATGCGCTGTGTTGAGGGGAGCAATCGGCTGTGGAACCGAAAACTAGCCGCAGCGGTCCACTAAACAACTGCGGGGTGGCAACTACCCATGGGCCCGACCTTCATTGAAATTCAGGGGCCCACAACCAGATGGTGGGGTGCAAAGTGCAGAGACGGCACAAAACCCAGAGACGCATCAGAAATCTTCATCACATGAAGAGTAACTAATTATAAACAGGAATCCGAATTAAACCAGCCCAACCATTCCCGCAACAATCAAAACCCCCAAAACGTATCCAGCCTGAGATCCTTGGCACAAACGAGCTGCCGAGGACGTGCCTGTCGTGGTCGTTGTGCCCCCCGAACCAGTCGTGGTCGATGCGGCTTGGCCGTCCGTCCCAGTGGCAGTCGTGGTAGTCGCAGCCGCCGTGTCCGATGCAGTCGCTGTCGTTGCGGAGGTCGATTCGAGGGTTGTCGAGGTTATAGTCAAGTTCTTCTTCACCTCGGCAAGATTGAGAAGCTGCGTGTGGTTGCTGTCGGTGGCTCCTACAAGCTTGAACGCCCTGAAGCTGACCCATGTCTCCCCCTGCGAGCTGTCCTTGAGCGACAAGCAGTCCTCATAATTGCCACCATTGTTTGCGCAAAGGCTGAACCCGTCGCTGGTGATGTTACCGTTCTGGTCGCGGCAAACCGAGTAGGTCGTCCACATCATCCTGCGCATGCTGCTGAAGAAATCGTCGTCGCCCTCGGCGGCGTTACCCAGACAGCCCGCGCAGGCGTCGATGTAGGCATACCAGCCGTTGTCGCTGCGGTCGCAGAGGCAATCATGGACCTCGTTTCCAACCCGGCCAGGCTGCGAGATTTGTTGACAGCGGTATAGGTAGGTGTACATGCGCGGGCATGCCGCGCACTCGTCGAGCGCGTTCGGACCGGCTTTCACGTTGTCCTGGTAGGCTGTGGTGGTGTAGGGGAGGATGCATAGCGCCGAGAGCGCGACTGAACGAAGAGATTGAACCATTGCGAGATATTGATTCAGAGCAATGAACCCGACATGCGATGGAACTCTCTCCCGACGTGAACCGGGGAGATCAACATTCTTGTACATACCATTTTGACGAACTTCAATCTTCCCGAATCCCCTGAGTAAGTGAGCAAATCTCGCTTACTCGGGTCATCGGCTAAGTGCCTAGGGGAACTTGTGTTCTTGAAAGCATCGCGAAATGGATGGTGTCCACAGAAATGCAACGCAGCCCCCAATGATTTTGAAGAACGCGTTCGCAATCAGAAAGGTCCGTAATACGACCCTAACCCTCCAATTTGAAGTTGACAAAGGCAATCTTCTCCTCCTGAAACTCGAGAACTAGAGGCATTTGCTGGTAACTTCAGTTGGTGATAGCATCTGGCTGGAATGGAATAACGGAATATGGCCTTGACGGGACTTCCAAGTCGACCCGAGGACCCGTCGTATAAGACTCGATATTTCGGCACTCTACAAAAATATCCCCGATGAAAAGATCTTTCAAGCGCCCATTACCTCGTGACCATAAACACCACGCATCCAAGAACCAACACTGCCCAGACTCAGGTATATACAAACCACTCCGCCGCAGCCTCTCTTTAACAGCAGGAAGTCCCATTACCTACACAGCCGGGTGCTCGTGCTGGTCTGCAACTCGAAGGTCGTCTCGGTCGAGTCAAGTTGAGCGTTGAACTCGCCCAGCCTCCTCTCACCGCCGCTTCCGTCACGCTGCGAAAGCAAACGCTTCGCTTCTGTCATAATTCACCTCGGTGACTGATGCCATTCACTCCTCGGCTGCAAAGACGGAGGTACGACCGGCGTCCCTCCCATCTCAGCAGGCCCCTGCTCCGCCCCTTCCATCTCAGCAGGCGCTTCGGCCGTCCCTAGCAGGCGCTGTTCACCGGCGTCTAACTCCTGCGGCGGGGGTGACGGAGCAAGTGGATACTTTGCCGAGTACGAAAGATGAGCCGGCGACTCCCAATTGAAGCCGCTCTCGCGGACATCTGAGGACATGTGCGACTGCCGCCAGTCCCCCTTCGCCAAACCAGCCGTATCCGGTGGGCTAGCGTAATACCCACCCATGGGCGCCAAAGAGGTGTGCCCCATCTGTTGTTGGGGCAACATTGGGTGCGACTCCTCGCCCTGTCTCCTCCTGCGGCGGATAAGGAAGAAGGCTAGGGCTCCGAGTAACGCCAGGCTCACAATCACCGCGCCTACTATTATCCCCGCCAGAGCTCCTGTCGACAGCCCCGAGCTGCCCTGCTCAGTCCCCCCCGGTGTCGTCTGCGTCTGCGCAGCAGGCGCCGTACCGGTGCTACTAGGTGATGAGGTTGTTGAGGTCGTCGCAACCGCAGACGCTGCGGCCATAAACTCGTCCTCGCTGACGTTGATTGGGGTATTCGAATTCGCGCACGCGTCTCTCATCGTCTCGTAGACGGTTGCCAGGTCGTCCCGGGACGATCGCCCCACGCAAGCCGCCGTGTTCGTGATAAAGTCCCCGCCGTTTCGGCATAAACAGGAATTCGTCAACTCCACCGAGCTGCTTTGGCACAGCGATTTCTCCGCCGCATCGTCCAGACAGCTTATCGCGCCCTTGGGGTAGAAGCTGAAGTCGAGAGTGTCGGCGGCCCGCGATGCTGAGATTAGGATAAAGGCGATTGCTGCGCTCGGGAGAGCCCTTGACCTCCTGAACCCGACCATGGTGTGCGTAGGGACCGGCGGTAGGTCGTCTCGGTGTGTTCGGGCGCCGGTCAAGCACGCGAACCAGTAGGTCGCGCTGATACGTGTAAGTTGGGCCGACCCCAGGACCCTACGCGCAATTCCTGCTCTGGCACCGAACGGAAGAGGCACGAGCACGCCAACCGTCTTCAGCTTTCTTAGTTAGCGTGGATTGCGGTGTTACCGTGATGGCGATGATGGACACGGCGGACAACGACAGACAAAACAAAACAGACAATGGCGAAAAAAAAATCCTCAATTGAAGCCTGTTGGTGTCGCCGCGTCGGTGCAGCATGGGTAAAAGCATGGGGCAAAGGAGTGTTTGGGGAGGGATTCGAGCCTCGTCGTTGATCTGCTAACTCCCCTGTCCAGGCTGTCCCTCTTGAGGCTGAGCCCGCGGGTCGTGGTCTGGCACCCTCCCCCGCTTCCCCAAAACCGGAACTGCTGTCTGCCACCATCCCAAGCCTCACTGTGGGCTCTATACACTAGTTATTGAGCGCGAACCACTTGCTCACCAGAAAAGCCCAGCCTACACAATGTTGCGCGCAGCTGCCCTGAACATCAGCACACTGCAAACGTTGCCCAAAAAATCTGCAGATGGGTGCTTGGGAACGTGGGAACGGTACGCAGGATTCGTCCCATCCCTCCCGGCCCCTTGCATTTCAGGCTGCCACATTTCATGGGGATCGGTTGTCCTGATGTGGCAGGGAGAACGAGTGGCTAGTCGCAAACTCTTGCGGCATTCGCCAAGGTACGGGGTACGTAACCTTTTCTTGAGTTCGGATGATGCTTCCTGATAACTGGAACATGCCTCGCTGTTCGCTGGATCGGATGACGCTTCGCATTATTACCTTCTTTCAACTTCGGAGCAAGCATCATCGTCCCCTAGCTCGTCATGGGCTGAGTTCGTCCAAAGCGTTTGTAAAGCCACAGGGCAAACAAGCCACTGCTGCCGAGATTGCGCCATTCGAGGATGCACACCGCACCGCGATCGTTCAGTGGTGCCAGGGCCTTTCCCGGGGAACAGTTCTATTTTTGGAACAGAACCCCGCTGTAGGTTCTTCGCCCCCAACCGCTTTCCTCCCAAACCTCCAACCTCCTTTCAGCAAACTTTGGAAATATCAACAATACTTTGTCCATCCACAGCAGTCCATGCTAATAGCTCGTGCCCAACCATTGGAGGGTAATTGCTACGATAAGATCATGGAGCATGGCCAGAGCATGGCCAGAGCATGGCCAGATCATGGAAGGCCCGACCTACGAAGCAGCGCTGGTTTTGCAGGATTCCAAGACATTAGCAAACAGCTAAGTCGCTCATCCACTAACGTTGGCAGCTTAGAGCACGTATCCACGTTTCTCTCCGTTCTCCTGCTCATGCCCTCCGGCCTTCCCTATAATCTTCCTTTTATACATAGAGACAGCCCGGCGCACCATGTCATCGGCGTCGAAATGCCAGATCTTGTAGGAGCGATCCCTGATCTCCTCAAAACATGTGCCCGCCTTGACCCAGCGCTTGGGGTCGGCCCACTCGGACTGGTGATACAAGTCGCAGACGCGCCTGCTGCTGTTCACGAGCCACTGCGTGCGTGGCCGGCGTAGCGTATCGAATGTCTGAAAGGCAGCTCTGAGCGCCGCGTCGAGATTCCCGCCTGGAGAAGCCGCCGTCTCGCGCACCTTGCCCAACAGCACGCTCAGGCAGAGGGCATCCTCGACCTGCAAGACAACACCAATCAGTACAGGACCTTAAGACAGGTAGATCGGAGCCACGAATGCAATGCTACTCACTCCCAGACAAGCCCCCGCGCCGTGGTGCGGGCTACTCGCGTGCGCCGCGTCTCCGGCCAGACACACCCGGCCCGCAGTGTACGTCGGGGCCGGGAACTCACCCAGGTCGAACAGGCCCCACGTCACGAGCTTGTCCGGCAGCAGCCGCACCAGGCTCAGCACCGTCGGATGCCACCCCCCCAGCGCAGCCTCAACCTCGGCGCGGGTGCCCTCGGCAACCATGCTGCTCTGGTCACTGCCGCTCCATGGATTCGGGTCGGATAGGAAGACGACGACGTTGAGCATCTTGTGGTTGGCCACGGGGTAGTGCGTCAGGTGCGCACCGGGTCCGACGTGGTGGTGGAAATTGTTGGCTTTCCACTCGCCGAGGACCTGGATTGCCTTGTCCATGGCCACGAGGCCGCGGTAGGCGACTTTGTGTGTATATTGTGCGTGGGAGGATTCGTGTGTCGGCCCGAAGAGGTGGCGTCGGACGCGGGACTTGACGCCGTCGCAGCCGATTACTACATTGGGGTTGGGTTAATGGGAGGAGCACGGAGGGGCGGTGCGGAAGAATTGCGAGGGACATTACCGGCATCGGCTTCGGCTTTTGTGCCGTCAACGAAGGTAAGCAGGACCTTTCCATCTTCTCTCTCTTCTAGGGCTTCAAGGCGCTTGCCGAACGAGATCACCTCTGCCGGCACGTCCTTGGCGAGCTCTTCGAGGAACTGGTCTCGTCGGCAGCCCCTGAAGCCAGCACTGCCGATTTGAGCCAGGGGCTTCTGGTAGGTGGGGTCATCGGCACGATGCTGGTTGTAGCCGTCGATCCAGCGCAGGTAATCGTCCTCGTCATCTGCATCGGACACGGACACGGCGCCGCAACGTCTCAGAGCCTCGACGATTGCCGGGTTCATGAGTTTCACTGAGTGACAAAGGACACACTTGGTCAGCACCAATGGACGAGACCCCTACGGCAATGAGCTATTACGAACTGCATCGACGGGCACAGGCCGAGAAGGCGATGCCGGCGCCGACCTCGCGGAAGCCGGCCGCCTGCTCGTAGACGCGCACCGACATGTTTTGCCGGACCAGCCCGAGCGCAAGGATTACACCGACGATGCCGCCGCCGACGATGGCAATCTGCGGGGCGGCTGCGTCTTGGTCTTGGAATACACTGCCCATTGTGTTTGGCCAATGGCGGTTATCTGACTGGGAATGCGGGCTGGCAGCTTGAGAGGCGGATTACAGCGCGAAGGCGGGAGATTTGTCCGATCAACTCGCTCGCATTAAAGTATTTTTCTTCCATGGCCATCTTGGAACGTCAGAACTATTTCCCCCCGGATGTGGCGGGCTTCTCCGGGAAATCAGGTCACGGCGCGGAGACTATTCTGAATATCTTCCGGAGGATGGGCGGAAAATACCCGAAATACACAACGCGGTATTGCGTCCGATACCGATTATGGGGCAGTTGAGTGCTTACCCGGGCTGTGCTTGCGAAGACGAGCCGAAAAAAGCAGCCGTTATCAGAGATGCGAGCCGAGTAGTTGTGATACTATCAAGGGCTGAATGGAGCCCGGTCGAACCTGGCGAAGCGTGGGACAGCGGGATACATTCAAGAACTTATCTTTGCCTCGCCCATCTCCCCAGAACCAGACGTACGTACGTATCTGGAAAGAGCAATCAGACTCCTAAGACCGACCCTGGCCAAGATTCAACATGACCGACCAGGTTACAGGGGCCAGCGCCGCCCGGAACATCCTGCTCTTCGGCTCCCTGGCGCTCTCATTCGACCAGTCAAGCTTCGAACAGCTTCGCAAGACAGTGGTGGAGACCGAGAGCAACAGCTGGCTCTACGATGCTGTCAAGACACTCCCGCAAGCCTGCGAGACGGCGCTGAGCGCGCTCGCCGATTCAGGGGTGCTGCACCAACCGACGGCCCGTCTCGCCCTGAAGCAGCTGGTTGATCTCGAAGAGGCTTTCATGACAGGCCGTCCCCTGGATACGGCATTTCCGCTGCCTAACGCGGTGTTGATCCCGCTTGTTGTTCTGGCTCAGTTGGCGCAGTATGACGAGTTTAGGCGACAACAAGAATCTGGTCATGGACATGGACGGGAGACGCTGGGCTTGTGCACGGGTTTGTTGGCCGCCGCCGCCGTGTCGGGGGCACACAACGAGGATGAGC
This sequence comes from Canariomyces notabilis, assembly GCF_033297395.1. Taxonomy (NCBI): domain Eukaryota; kingdom Fungi; phylum Ascomycota; class Sordariomycetes; order Sordariales; family Chaetomiaceae; genus Canariomyces; species Canariomyces notabilis. The sequence goes on from NW_027041842.1 coordinate 199,061, forward strand.
TGAAGAGATATGGGGCGGCTGCCGTGAGATTGGGCATGCTTGCCGGCTTGGTGGTTGATGGTCAGGATGTAGTGTCTGGGGTGGGACGGTCGAGGTCCCTCAGTGCTGCGTGGAGCTCGGCGGAAGGGAGGGGAGAGATGGAGAGGATCGTGAAGGAGAATGGAAAGGTATGTTACTCCCCTGTTCAGTGATTACCATCTACCTTTCTGACACACCTTCCGTACAATCAGGCTTATGTCTCGGTCTACTACGATGTCAACCGCGCCACCATCACCTGCGGTGCCGACGACATTTCTGACTTGACGCGCCGTCTGCATGCCGCCGGCATCAGTGCGTCAGAGATCGGCCTCTACGGACGCTTCCACTCCTCAGCCAACTTAGCCATCGTCGACGAACTCATCGCCTTCTGCAATGCACACAATGCCTTCAGACTGCCCCACGCCACTTCACTGGCCACCCCTACCCGATCAAACGATGCAAGTGCGGCCCTGTTGAAAGACGGGCCGCTGCACGCTCATGCTCTCCGGTCCATCCTCGTTGAGCCACCCTCATGGTTTGATGCCTTTGGTGCTGCCATCCAAGACAATGGCGAAGATGGTGCCGCTGTCGAGGTCCTCAGCTTTGGCCTCGAGCGCAGTGTGCCCCCGTCCCTGGCGTTGAGGGGCCCGCCCAACGTTCGAGTGGTGCACCTAAGCGACCAGACGACCAAAGTCAAAGCAGACAGACGATCCGAGCGAACGTGGATGGACAGTGACATCGCAGTCGTAGGCATGTCATGCAAGGTCCCTGGCGCTAACAGCCTGGAGGAGTTTTGGGATATCCTGGTGGCAGGCAGATCACAGCATCGCGAGATTGACCCGGCTCGGTTCTCCTTCGAGGATACCCCCTTTCGCACTTCAACCGATGCCAACATGAACCGTAAGTGGTTCGCCAATCTGATTGAGGGCCATGACCAGTTCGATCACCGCTTTTTTAAGAAGAGCGCACGCGAAAGCGCCTCGATGGATCCGCAGCAGCGCCAGTTGTTGCAAGTGGCTTATCAGGCTGTCGAGCAGAGCGGGTACTTCCAGCAGCATTTCGAAGGCCCAAAGCGCATCGGCTGCTTTGTGGGCGTGTGTCTGGGCGACTACGACAACAACGTGGCAAGCCACGCCGCAAACGCCTTCACTGCCACGGGCAACCTACAGGGCTTCATCTCGGGCAAGGTCTCGCACTTCTTTGGGTGGACTGGACCGGCGCTCACCATCAACACGGCCTGTAGCTCGTCTTTGGTGGCGGTACATCAGGCATGCCAGTCTATCCTGTCGGGCGAATGCGACGGCGCGCTCGCTGGGGGATCACACGTCATGACATCTGCCGAGTGGTTCCAGAATCTGGCAGCAGGCTCGTTTTTGAGCCCGACCGGGCAGTGCAAGCCCTTTGACATGAAGGCCGACGGCTACTGCCGTGGCGAAGGGGTCGGAGCTGTCTTCCTCAAGAAGATGAGCAAAGCCGTCGCGGATGGAGATCCCATCCTGGGCGTCGTCGCCGCTTCCGCCGTCCAGCAGAACCAAAACTGTACTCCCATATTCGTGCCCAATGTACCGTCGCTCGGGGACCTCTTCACCAATGTGATGGCCAAAGCAAAGGTTAAGCCGTCGCAGATTTCCGTCGTTGAAGCCCATGGAACCGGGACAGCCGTGGGAGACCCCGCCGAGTACGATAGCATCCGCAAGGCCCTCGGCGGAGAGGTGAACCGGGGATCTGGGAAGCAGTTGATGGTGAGCTCTGTGAAGGGGCTTGTCGGCCATATGGAGTGTACCTCTGGGGTCATCAGCCTGATCAAGGTACTGCTCATGATGGACAAGGGCGTGTTGCCGCCGCAGGCCAGCTTCGAGACAGTCAATCCGGCAATCAAGGCCTCGCCCGCTGATCGGATGTTCATCCCCACGCGACCCCAGCCATGGGATGCCGACCTCCGCGCTGCCCTCATCAACAACTATGGCGCGTCGGGATCCAACGCGTCCGCTGTGGTATTGCAGGCGCCAGATCTGAAGAGAACTGAGAAACTTCAGATGCCAGCGGGGGCCAAATATCCTTTCTGGATCAGTGGCTTCGATAACAAGGCATTGGCCCGCAATGTCAAGGCCCTTCGAAATTATCTTGCTCGATCGGCCGGCAACATATTTCTGGCCGGTCTGTCCTACAATCTTGCCTACCAGACCAACCGTACCCTGGATTCAACCTTGATATTCACAGCACGTTCCCTTGGAGAGCTGGATGAAAATTTGGCAGCATTTGATTCACACAAGAATGCCAGCTCCGCCACCGGCTCAGCATCCGCCACGGCGGCACCGACTGTTATTCTGTGCTTCGGAGGCCAAGTCTCCTCGTACATCGGCCTCGATCCCCAAGTGTACCATAGCGTGGCCATTCTGCGCAAGCATCTCGACCGTGTCGACGCCGTTATCCAGTCTCTCGCGTGTCCGAGCATCTTCCCGGCCATCTTCCAGCGTACTCCAGTCGCCGACACGGTCCATTTGCAGACGATGCTTTTCGCCATGCAGTATGCCTGTGCGCAGAGCTGGATTGACTCGGGTATACGACCGGCTTCCCTCGTGGGCCACAGTTTCGGTGAACTCACGGCGCTCTGCATCGCGGGGATACTCTCGTTGGAGGACACGGTCAAAATGATCGCGCGCCGGGCCGCGCTTGTGCGGGACGCCTGGGGACCCGACAAAGGCGCCATGATGGCTGTTGAAGCTGATCTTGGTGACGTGAAATCGGTGCTGGCTGATGTCAATGTCGGGCATGCGGATCAGCCTGCCACCATTGCTTGTTTTAATGGACCGAGGAGTTTTACTCTTGCAGGACCGACTTCGGCGATTGACCATGTGGCTGCTCGGTTCGAGGATCTTTCTGCGAAGAACAAGACCGTGAAGTCCAAGAGGCTAAAAGTGACGAACGCATTCCATTCGGTGCTGGTCGATGCGATATATGACGACCTCCTGCGAACCGCTGAGGGCTTAACCTTCCGCAAGCCTGCGATACCCCTGGAGCTCGCGACAGAAGAGGGCAGTCGAGAGCCTGAGTTCACAACTCGCTTCGTGGCGGACCACATGCGCAAACCAGTCTACTTCCACCACGCCGTCGAGCGTCTGGCACGGCGATACTCGTCCGGCCCTTGCATTTTCCTTGAAGCGGGTACCAACTCGACAATAACCTCCATGGCCGCCCGAGCGCTGGCACATGTTAACGGGACGCACACATTCCATGGCGTCAACATGGCTAACTGCGACGATGGATGGAACAAACTGACGGATGTCACCATGTCACTGTGGAGGGCTGGTCTCCGGACACAGCACTGGGCTCACCATGGATTACAAAGGAGACACCAGCTTGGCCTCAAGCCACTTCTCCTACCTCCATACCAATTTGATCCGGACGCTCGGCACTGGATGGAGCTCAAGGCGCCGCCCAAAGTAGTTCCAAGGCCGGTAGGCGACGAGACCGAGAGCTCGGCATCGGTTGCTGAAAAGCAACCAGAAGGGCCTCTGACCTTCTGTGGGTTCCAGGATGGTGATGCCCAGAATCAAGCACTCTTCCGTGTCAACACAGCAACCGACAAATACAAACATCTCCTCTCGGGCCATGTTACCATGGAGACGGCACCGATCCTGTCCGCCACGCTGCAGATTAGCTTCGTCATGGATGCAATCTGCAGCATCCACCCGGAGTATCGCACAACCCATCGCCAGCCTCAGATCCAGGATGTGCAATACAAGTCGCCCGTCTGCGCCAACTCGGCGCGCACGACATGGATTGAAGTCACCATTGAATCCCGAGACGGGGGAGATGGCGAGTGGAACTTTGAGGTCTTTAGCACCGCGTACCAGGACCAGAAGCAAAGCACAACAAAGCGAATGGTGCACACAATCGGCAAGATCCAGTTCCGCAATCTTGACGATTCGGACTTGAAGCGCCAGCTGGCACGTTACGAACGCTTGTTTGGACATGGCCGAGCCTCCGAGCTGCTTCAAGGCAGCGTCGAGATCGATGAGGTGCTGGGCAACCGCACCATCTACCGGCTATTTTCCGAGATTGTTGACTACGGTGACGAGTTCCGCGGGCTACAGAAAATGATTGTGCGCGGCAATGAAACGGCGGGACATGTCCTTCGGCTTAATCAGGACCCGGAGCTCTGGTTTGATCCGCACCTAGCTGATACTTTCTGTCAGCTTGGGGGTCTCTGGATTAATTGTGTCGTGGACCGCGGACAAAGCCATGTCTATCTTGCGAATGGGATTGATCAGTGGATTCGTTTGCATGCTCCCGACAAGAGGCCTGAGAAGTTTGATGTCTTTGCGGTGCATCACCGTCCGTCTGAGCAGCTGTCGTTGACGGATGTCTTTGTCTTTGATGCGGAGGCAGGGGTGCTGGTTGAGGTGATACTTGGCATTGCTTATGTCAAGATACCGAAGATTTCCATGGAGAAGCTGCTCACATCGTTAACGGAACCTTCATGGATCAACAAGAAATCGGCATCACGCGGTGAGGATGTGGCGACGGCAGCAGCAGCTTCTCCGCCGGTTCCTGCTCCGCCGGTGCTTGACAGCATCTCGAGATCCACTCAGCCTCCATCGGCAATAGCGTCAACAGGTCGACCTAAGGCGTCCGTCAAAAAGGCCAAGACGCAAAAGACGGCCGACCAAGGGCTCCAGGGCTTGACATCGAAGGTCAAAGCCATCATTGCGGATCTTTCAGGGCTAGAAGTACATAAGATCAAGGACGACAGCGAGCTAGCTGACCTGGGCATCGACTCCCTCGCCGGCATGGAGATGGTGCACGAGATCGAATCGACGCTGAAAGTGAAGCTCCCGGAAGCCGCCATTCTCGTGGTAACCGACATGCCAGGACTGATCAAATGCGTTGCCGAGGCCGTGGGCATCACGGCCGAGGAGTCAAGCGGGGATTCAGACAGCGATACCTCCAGCATCCTGTCTTCGGCAGACAGTACCACGGCCATAACCAATACCAGCCTAAGCACCCCGTCTTCGGAATCGGACAAGGAGGACCACCCGGGCCACGAGGCTGACTTGAAGCCGGATGCGGGCGAGCTTCGACTCCCTTTCTCAACCGTCATGGAGGCCTTCAATGAGACGAAGAGGCTGACCGACGGTCGTGTGGCTGAAATGGGGCAGACGAGCTACGTCTCCCAGTCGCTGCCGCTTCAGAATGAGCTCACGGTGGCGCTGACGATTGAGGCTTTTGAGTCTCTCGGTGCTGGGTTTCGGAATGCCGCCCCCGGAGAGCAGCTTACGAGGATTCCACACGGCAAAGAACATAATCGTTTTGTGACGTACTTGTACGAAATGCTCGAAGCCGAAACGCAGATCATCAAGCTCGACAGCGGCGTCATTACCAGGACTGCCGTGCCGCTCCCGCAGCGCCGCAGCAGGGATATCTACGATGAGCTCAACAGAGACCATCCCGACCAGCATTCCGCCAACGAGCTCACATACTACGCCGGGGAGAATCTCGCCCGCGTTCTTTCCGGGGAAACGGACGGTGTTAAGCTCATCTTCGGCAGCACCCAGGGCCGCAACCTCGTCAGCCACTGGTACGCCGAATGGCCGCTGAACCGAGTGCTGATCGCCCAGATGGAGGACTTTTTCTCCCGGCTCAGCGGCAAACTCCCTCACGGCATAAGCCGTCGCAACCCCCTGCGCATCCTCGAGATGGGCGCCGGCACGGGCGGCACAACCAAGCGGATCGTGCCCCTTCTAGCGCGGCTGCAGGTGCCTGTTGAGTACACCTTCACAGACCTCGCCCCATCATTTGTGTCGGCCGCGCGCAAGACGTGGGGGAAGCAGTACCCCTGGATGAAGTTCCGGGCGCACGACATTGAGAAGGCGCCTGAGAAGGACCTCGAGGGGACGCAGCACTTTGTCATTGCCAGCAATGCCATTCACGCGACAAAGTCGATCGCTGTGAGCACGGCGAATGTAAGAAAAGTGCTGCGGGATGATGGGTTTCTTGTCATGATGGAGATGACGCGCACGCCGTACTGGGTCGATCTCATCTTTGGCTTGTTTGAGGGGTGGTGGCTGTTTGAGGACGGCCGGAGACACGCCTTGACGCATGAGTCTAGGTGGGAGAAGGATTTGAGGGGTGTTGGGTTTGGGTGTGTTGATTGGACGGATGGTGAGAGGCCGGAGAGTGCGATCCAGAGGGTCATTGTGGCTGCGGCCAGTGGGAATGGCAGTGAGAATAGTAGGTAAGTGACGCTTTTGGATTTTGGCTTGAAGTTGTTTCTCGGTTTTTACGGTCAGGCCGGGGGGTAGATTTTTCACTTGTACCTACTGTGTAGAGGCTTTTCTTTTCGATACAACGAGTTTCCATTCCAATCCAGATTCTGACGCTCTCCTTGCCCCCTGACCAGGTGCGAACACGAACGATTGCCCGTCCCAACCAGCCATCATGATGGCTGCCTGAGCAAGCCGGATGCTTCCCCCGACTGCGCAGCACGCGAAGAACTCGTGGCCAAGTACGTGCGTGATCTAACCCAGGGGTTTGACGAGGGCTTGTCGGACCTTACACAAGTTACCTCTCACCCACGGCCTGATGGTGATGGCATGAAATGCGTTTTGATAACAGGCGGCACCGGCGGGCTAGGCACTCATCTAGTCGCCGAAGCCGCCCTGCGCAGCGACGTGGGGAAAGTCATCTGCCTGAACCGGCTCAGCAAGCAGCAAAACCCCCGCGACCGGCAACTGCAGGCTCTACAAAAGAAGGGCATCGTCAGCCTGCCTGCAGAGGCATTGGCAAAAATCCATGTTTACGAAACAGACCTGACCCAGCCGGTAAACCTTGGCCTGCCCGAGGCCGAGTACCGCGCCCTCCTCCATGTCCCCGGCGTGACGCATATTGTGCACAATGCATGGCTGATGCACTCGAAATGGCCTGTGAAGCGGTTTGAGCCGCAGTTGAGGATTATGAGGAATCTGTTGGGATTTGCCCGGGACCTTGCCATTTCCAACCAAAACAACAACCGCACAACCAGTACAAACACTTCCCCCGGCAGGGTCACGTTCCAATTCATCTCCTCCATCGCCACAGTCGGGCATCACCCCCTCTGGACCGGCCGCCCGGTTGTGCCAGAGGAGCGTGTCCCGGTGGAAAGTGTCCTGCCGACGGGGTACGGCGAGGCAAAGTATATTTGCGAGCGGATGATGGATGTCACGGTGCATAAGTTTCCGGGGGTTTTCAGAGGGACGGTGGTTAGGTTAGGGCAGATTGCTGGCAACTCAAACTCAAACTCAAACAGCAGTGCTACTGGGAGTTGGAGGCATTATTGGAACCCGATGGAGCATGTCCCGTTCCTGCTCAAGTCCTCCCAGACGCTTGGTGCGCTGCCCGATTTGCCGGGCACGCTGGGCTGGACGCCTTGCGATCTTATGGCAAGAGGGCTGTTGGAGATTGCTCTGCGGTCTGATGATCAAGGGGATGAGATGTACCCTGTGTATCACATTGAGAATCCCATCCGGCAGTCCTGGCGGGACATGTTAAGCGTGCTGGCGGATGAGATGGGCATCTCTTCATCCATAAACGATAATGGGATAATCCCGTTTGACGAGTGGGTGCGCCGGGTGAGGGAGTGGCCAAGGAAAGAGGATAATGGCCCGCAGGGGAAGAATCCGGGGTATATGCTGGTGGATTTTTTGGACAGCAATTTTGTCAGGATGAGCTGTGGTGGGTTGTTGATGGCCACGGCACGGTCGAGGGAGCATTCGCCGACTATGGCGGGGCTCGGGCCGGTTAGTGAGGAGCTGGCGAGGGGGTTTGTTAGGGGGTGGAGGGAGATGGGGTTCCTTGCTTAGAGGGGTTAAGGGGTTGTTTACATAGACGGGGTTTGAGTTTTCGCATGCTTCTGGCTTAAGAGAGGTACTTCGTAGAATGCTTGCAAGACCTTAGACTGCAGAATTTTGTTCATGCGACAGGCAGACATTATGGATCAGACACGCTGAGAGTGGACATGAAACTGTAGGTACCTTATTCGAGGTTATCGAGTCCGGTCAGCTGTGTGGGAGTCATAGGCCTTACCCATCTGCTTGGTACCCGTGGATAGAGAGGCAGCTTTGATATCAGGATAGAAAGAACTGGATGAGATGATATGTTCATGATTCAGTCATGCGAACGATCACCTTGACGAGTGGTTGCAGAGCCTTCAAAACGCACAGTAATACATCATACCACTCTGTGTGGGTTTACCGCTTAGCTCACATCTTCAGTCCACTCCTGGCTCGTTGTGCCTTCTGAGGATGTTCACACAGTTTGACAGGCTAGCAAGCTCGAAATGGCGAACGAGCTGAGCCTCTACTTGTTGTGTTCCTTGGCCATCTGAGCAGCCGCAGCAGCAAGGTCTTTCAGCGCATCCCGGCGCTTGTACTTGGCATCTTCGAGGACGCCTGAATCCATCAGTCAGCATCTCGGTTCCTAATGGATTAAGGGTAACGTATCGTGACCTACCAACGTCGGCATCGCTCGCAAACTTGGAAGTCCAACGGACAAAGGTGCTATCCTCAAACTCGCCGGAAGTGACGGGCCAGCAGCGGATCGTGCTCACGACGCTCGAGTAGGTCAGCTCGGGCTCGGTGTTGATGACGCTGTATGTGATATAATGGTCGAGGTTCTGGCATATCCAATCAGTCATCCCACTTCAATTGCCGACGAAGTCGCTGGAAAGACGTACGCTATGCTCATCTTGCTTCACCTCGACAACGCTGCCGTCTTTGAAGGTCCACCTAACCACGTCGGTCTCGCTGCTGGTGCCCTTGACATGCTCGGCCTTGTCAATGGCGGACCACCACTTGGAGAAATCGGGCAGCTTGATGAAGTGCCAAACAAACGAGAGCGGAGCGCGGATCACAGCGCTCTCGATCACCTCGTTGGTCGTGGCAATGGGCTTTGCCCCGGGAGCGGCCATTTTGGAGTTGGGGTGTGAACTGGGAGAGTAACGTGCTTCGATTGTTTGGGTTGCTATGTAGGCAAGTGTATCGGATGAATGGTGTGCTGTGATTGAAAATAGACAGTAGCTTTTCTATCGGTGGGGACGTGAGAATTGAAGCTTCAAAAGATGGTTTTGTTTGATTGTGACATCTACGTCATATGGCAGTCATTGGGCTGAGGATGACAACGGTGGGGTTGCAATTGCCTGTTTTACGGGAAGAGGCAGGCAGCCAACAGGTCACATACAGAAGAGGAAATCTCGACCAATGCTAGATAATCACGGCGCATCTGAGCTACTTTGAGCTAAGTGCTGCCCTCATGCTGCCTTCCGCTAGCAATCAAGAAAACGGCAAACGCCTCCTTTGGATCACCCTCCCCGCCTATCGTCGATGCCAGCCCTGACTCAGAGCAATACACTGGAAATCAATGGAATGAACTCTGATTAGATCGAAGAGAATATTACTTGGAAAGCGTAACCCAGCGAGATCAGGCACAAAAGAGTTGCTTCCAACCTCAATGGCCGTGGAGGACGGTGAGGGTTCGGGTCGATGTGTATATCCCATCTTCCACTGGGCAAACAGCTAATGGAAGGCAATTACATATCTTCTGTCTGGACAAACAAAGTCCCAGTCCTCTGCAAATTTCAAATGAGAAGTAGTCTACGCGCACTAATTGTATTCTGTCCAGTCTAGAACTCTAGATAGAGTCGGATTATTCGGCAGCGTAAGCTGAGTCACCAGGGATTAGAAGTATGTGTATTCGCCTCGGCGAGTATACAGATGCAGCACGGCAGTTTAGTCGCCGAATTGATATTACGCGCCACTCATACCACATCGATTCGATACCAGATAAGCAATTCAATTGCTACTTCCATTATTATGCAGCTATAGTTGCTCCATTTGTCACTAGGTATCCAAGTCTCAGCACATCCGAAGCTGTAAGCTTGTAACCTGAACTGATCCTCCAAAATGGCATCCGTAAATTCGAAAACCCTGGTGTTGATCACCGGTGCTAACACCGGCCTAGGTGAGTCGTCAATACGAGAGAATTGGGCATCCAAGCTCCACATAACTATTAACTACTGAGTACTGACTGCCATTTGCGTCAGGATTCGAGATAGCAAAATCTCTCTTCGCCCGGCCAAACCCTTACCACATCCTCATCGGATGCCGGGGTGACATGGGCCGGGCAAGCGATGCTATATCCAAGCTAGAGCAGCTCTCACCAGAGAGCATGTCCACGGCAGAGCCGCTCTCGATCGACATCTCGTCGGACGAGTCCATCGCCGCAGCCTACTCACAAGTCCAGCAGAAGTTCGGCCGAGTCGACATACTGGTCAACAATGCCGGTGAAGTCCTTCCCACACTAGTTCCACCATAGGAAACATCGCACTAACCAACGACCCAGGCGCCGACCTCGACACATCAGTCGCCTCAGGCAAACTCACGCCGCGCGAAGGGTGGAACCGGACGTACGACGTCAACGTGACGGGAACGCACCTGTTCACGACGGCGTTTGCGCCGCTGCTGCTCGCCTCACCATCTTCCACCCGCCGCCTGCTGTTCATCACCAGCGGCCTTTCATCCCTGACCGAGCACGCAAGCGGGACGAGCGCACGCTACGCGCTTGCTCCCGCCGGCGTTTGGCCCAAGCCGCCGGCCATGTGGCTTGCGTACCGCGTCAGCAAGGCCGGGATGAACATGCTCGCGGCTGAGTGGGCGCGGCTGTTGAAAAATGATGGGGTGCTGGTGTTTGATCTCTCGCCGGGGTTTTTGAACACGGGGCTTGGGGATGATAGGGCTACGGGTGAGTGGCGGGATAAGAGTAAGATAGGGGCGATTGATCCGAAGATTGGGGCGGATTTTTGCGCGGATGTCGTTGAGGGTTGTAGGGATGCTGAGGCGTGGCCGTTGAGGGTTTTGAGGAGGGATAGTGTGCAGCCGTGGTAGATGTGCTGCAAGCTATGGAATGGGGCTTTGGAAGATGGATGTAAGCCGGGTTGATATCATGAAGGTGCGAGCAGAGTACAAGCAGCAAGTCCGGTAAATTGGGGCAGTTCTGTCTGGATCTCTTCCGCGGGCTTCGGACTGCTGTAAATCGAGCTACTTCCCATACTATTCCTTCCATTCCAACTTGAACTTTCGCGTTCAGAAGAACCAGAATTCGGTGGTTTAGAATATCGTACGATAGTGAAATATCTTGTAGAAGCGGGTTTCCCCGTCAGACAACCGTTATCATTATGATTGGATTCTCGACTATTATTTTGCTGCTTCGGACAAACAAAGATGGTCCCAAGATTCGGTACTTGGCCACCTCAATAAACTCACCGCAGGGACCGGTGTCGTACCACTTCTCTGGTAAGTATAGCCCTGGCCAATGACGTGGTAATCCGAATAGATATAGGCCTACCCCCTGTGCCCTGCAAACTTGAAGCTTTAAGCCCTCCTACTTCCGTCCACAGCAACCATCAGCTCCAACCACGACTCACTAGTCGAGCCACTTACTCAAACGATATACACAGCACAATCAATACCACCATGGCAGATACCTCCAAGCCTGCGGCCATCCCCACGGTGGACATTAGCGCCTTCCTAGACCGCACCTCATCCAAAGAGGCCCGGCTGGCCGTTGTCGAGGCCGTGAGCAATGCCTGCCACACCTACGGCTTCTTCAACCTCGTCGGGCACGGCATCCCACATCACGCCCTAGAGGAGGCCTTGGATGTCAACAAGATGTTCTTTGCCCTGCCCGAGGACAAGAAGATGGAGGTCTGGATCAACAAATCCGTTGGCCGTTCCTTCAGGGGCTACGAGCCGCCGGGAATCCAGACCCACCACAAGCACCTGCTGCCGGATACCAAGGAGGTGCGAATCAAATTGGCTCTGATGTTAGTGTAATGCTGACATTGGTCTGGCAGACGTTCATGGTAGGCAGAGAAGTGCCAGAAGACGACCCGGACTGCGGCACCTTCTCGACGGGCCCCAATCTCTGGCCGTCCAGCCTGCCAAAGGAAAAGTTCCAAGACCGTGTCATGGCGTACCAGGCCAAGATGCTCACGCTGGTCAAGAACATCCTTGACATGCTTGCTCTTGGCCTGCCCAAGGAATGGGGCTGCCCGCCCAATGTCTTTGACTCGCTGCTGGAGAAGCCTTCGATCCCGATGCGCTTTTTGCATTACGGCCCTGTGCAGGCGCAGGATCCCCGCCAGTTTGGAGGTGAGGCCAATATCCCCAATAAAAACTTTTGAAAATATACTACTGCAAATGCTTAACATGGGAGTTGCAGTGGCCGACCACACCGACTTTGGCTGCGTGTCCATCATCCTGCAGGAGCCCAACACGACGGGACTCGAAGTGTACTACCCGCCCACGGAGTCGTGGGTGCCCGTGCCCGTGGTCGAGGACGCCTTTGTGGTCAACATGGGGGACATGATGCAAAAGTACACGGGCGGGTACTACCGCAGCGCCCGCCACCGCGTGCTGACCAACCGCGACAAGCACCGCTACAGTGTTGCGTTTTTTCTCAATGGCAATCTGAAGTTGAATGCCAAGGCCCTTGATGGGTCTGGAGTTGAGACGGTTGTTGGAGACCACATTCGTGGGCGGTTGATTGAGACAATGGGCGCTACGGGTAAGCTGCTGCAGCGTGAGGTTGCTACGGCTTAGGGTAGTTCTTGATG